>NC_028638.1:36625502-36656427 GCF_001406875.1 Solanum pennellii
ATATAAAGTGTAATATAAAAATAATAATAACACAAAAGTAAAGACGAAAAATAAAATATAAATATTATGAAACGAATGTACCAAACGTCTGCGTTAATAGCAGACGTTAAACCGATTGTTGAAGCTTGTGATTTGTTGTAACTTGTAATTTGTAGCTCCAAGTCTCCAACCAATACTTGATGACAAATATGAGATAATATAATTATATTTATTGATATAATATGAAAATTTTGAATTGAAAATTGAAATATATGGATTCTAATAATATGATAATTAAAATGGAATAGAAATTAAGATTGACACTTGAGAGTTGAGAGTTGAGAGGATATAGAAAATAGATGAGAGAAATGAGAATAGATGATTTTGTAAGAACTAGTAGGGGATAGGTGTATTTATATTATTAAAAATGGGTTAAAGTGTAATTATTATAACTTGAGTGTTTAAAATAAAGTTTTAAAAGTAGGGGGTGATAGGGGGTGTTTGGGAACACAAAAAGGGGCATAAATCCGTTGGGGGGCCCACTAGCCGTTTCCCCGACGGATCTAAACGGTTATTTTTTTAAAATTTAAAAAAAAGGGGGGGGGAGATCCCGCGAACCGGCCGGTTCAACCGGGCCGGGTCGACCGGGACGCAGGGGTGAACCGGCCCCTGACCGGTCCCCTCATCCCCCACCCATTAAACCTTGGGGGATGGGCCGGGTTCGGGGCGGGCCATCCCGATCCCCCTACCACCCCTAGCAGCAGCTGCGCTGTCCGCCAAAAGCAGCAACAGCAACAGTCGCGCCGTCAAGCAGCCAGCAGCAGTCGCGCCTCTGCCATCAAGCAGTCAGCAGCCGCGTCGTCCGCCATCAAGCAGCCAGCAGCCGCGCCGTCTCAGGCCCATTAAAAAACCGAAATAACAAATCGAATTGAATTAATAAAAACCGAATCGAATTAATAAAAACCGAACCGAACCGAAATATTTCGGTTCGGTATTTAGTACACAATTTACAAAAATCGAAAACCGAAAAAACTGGAGAAAAAAACTGAAACCGAACCGAAATACCGAATGACCACCCCTAGTTTTGGGTTTAGGTAATGGCCTATGGGCTAGGGATATGGATTGGGGGGTTGGAAAAATTTATGGGCAAATGACAGAAATCACATACTTTTAAAGTAAAATTACTATTTTTCCCTTATAAATTTATAATTACAGAAATCTCTTAAACTGATACAATAATATAAGCATTGATACATTCATGTGACGCACGAGATACATTAATCGTCAAGTAAGATACAATATATTTTATACATGATACACTAATCTGATGTACATATTATATATAATACATTAATCTTATGCGCGAGATACATTGATCTGATGCGCGAGATACATTAATTTGATGCGCTGATACATTAATATGATGCACAAAAATGAGGGATTTTGGAAATTTGTAAAACTAATATGAGATAATGGTAATAAGAGAACTTAAATGTGTGATTTCTGTCATTTTTCCTTCAAAAAACACTTGCGCTTTTATCCTAAAAATTTGGTCAAGCATTTCAATTTTGTAACGTTCACTAAAATTCAACTCTTATAGTAAAAACAAAAAAGTAGGCTTATGAAAAGCATGATCAAACATACATTTCATGACCTTTTTGATGTCACATGTTACATTCATGCCTAAGACACATGAAGACCACTAAAATCTTATTTTGTGCCTATATATAGAGGATATTTTTTCTTCTCATTTCATCTAAATTTTCAAAGCCTTGTAGCCATTCTAAAATTTTTCAATGAAGTCTCAATTCCATTACTTGATCTCATTCTCTTGGGTGAGTAAATTCCCTCTTAATTATATATGTGTTTTTTCCTCTATGATATCTCACATATATAGTTAGATAATGATATATGATGTTTACTCTTTATATATATATATATATGTAGCTTGCATTCGTAGTAAGTCATGCAGCGATATCTCCAGAAGTTTATTGGAAAGTAAAATTGCCCAACACTCAGATACCTAAAGTGATCAAAGATTTTCTTCCCCACACAGGTTTTTCTTCAACTCTGCGCATTTTTGTGTTAACATTACGAATCTATATATATGACTTACATTGCTATGTAAACCAATTTATTTAACCTTCTACTCATGAGAGTGTAATTTGTAGATGATAATTTCAACAGTAATCAGAGCGGTAAGATTGTGCCTTGGCATCATGCTGCTACAGAGGAAGAGATTCATGAATTGAAAGTAAACCGCGGTAACATTGGTTCTGGAATGCTCCATTGGTATTGTGCTGCTACAGAGGAAGAGATTCGTGAGCTAAAAGACGATAACAATAATTTTATTTACAAACCTTTCTTCTTCGAAAATGACTTGAAGAAAGGAAATATTATCAACTTTCCCTCTTTGAAACATAAAAATGATGCACCATTTTTGCCTCGCCAATCAACCATTCCCTTCTCATCGAAAAAATTCACTGAAATTCTAAACCATTTCTCAATCGATAGTAATTCAAAGGATGCTCAAATAATCAAGGAAACAATCTATATATGTGAAGAGCCAGATCTCCATAAAGAGAAGAAATTTTGTGCAACTTCATTAGAGTCGATGGTAGATTTCATGTTATCCGAGCTAGGAACGAACAATATCGAAGCAATTACAACGGAGGTAGAAGGGGAAAGTAGTCAAATATTTCAGAGATACACCATGGAAAAAGTTGAAGAAATTGCGGATGGGAATAACATGGTATGCCACAAAATAGACTATCCATACGCAGTGCATTATTGTCATGTTGGAGGAAGAACAAAGACGTTCATGGTATCAATGATAGGAGTTGATGGAACAAAAGTTAAAGCGCTATCAGTATGCCACCAAGATACTTCCTTTTGGAATCCAAAGGGAATACCTTTTGTAATGTTCAATGTTAAGCCTGGAACTACCCCTTTTTGTCATTTCCTTCCAAATGATCAAATTGTCATTTTCCCTTCAAAAGAGGCCACCAATTAGGCTATCTCATATATATTTAAACTTAATCCTAAGAGTATGTTGTGTGATTACAGAATATAATCATGGCTATTATTTCTATTATGTCATATGATTCTGGCTTCATGATTTATTTTTTGTTCAAATTTATTCATTTTAACTATCTGAATGTGTATTATCATGTGTCCTGCATAGTTTCAGTATCTAAATAGAATATCCTAAGGGAGTGGTCATGTATTAAGCCAAATGGCATTTGGATGTTACACTTTCTCCAATCATGAGTAATATTTGGGCCCTTCTGTACAAAACTAAAACTAATTACAATCAGCATAATAAAAAAGAAAATTAAACTCAACTAACATTACAATCAAAGAAAAATAGATATGAGACTATATATATATATATATATATTAGATCAGAAAATATTACAAAAGAGATTTGAGGCCTGTTTTAAAACTGTAACTTGTATTTGATCCTGGAAAATCAAGTCCAAACATCTCTTTAGGACCTTTTCCTGGTTCCATGAAGCCAGCCAGCTTTGCTACCAAGTAGGCACTATCTGCAATGTGGTTCAAATCATCTGTTTTACTCCACAATTTCTCAGCCAACTGTAACCTTCTTCTTTTGCTATTGATCAAAATTCCCCACTTAACGTATAGCCCTTCTCGTTCTGCTTCGCTTAACTTTTTCTCCATTTGCTTGCTCAGTATCCGTCTCTCGTCTCTAATATCTTTCTTGCTGTGAAAATGAAAGACATCATAAGTAGTAAGTACACATATAAATGGATAAATTATGAAAAGTTCATTTTTCATATGACGTATATTTGCAAGGGAACGCCGTGAAATGAAGTTTCAAGTATATTACCTTCCCTCGAGTGACAAAGTCCTACCACTGGCAACGGTTTTCTCACCACGTGAAAATGCGTCCTTGAGGGAGGTTAATCTTCTAATTTCAACCTCCATATATATAGCATCTGTTGAATCACCTTGGAAGAGAAGGAAGAAGTATGATCTGTGTGCCAAAGATACATTACAAGCATGCCAAAGTTCAATAATCTCTTTTTGAAGTCTCTTGAATTCGGAGGGCCAACTGTAACGACTTTTGTAATCATCTTCTGCTGGCTCAGCGTCTCTCACGCTCTTTGAAGATGTATCATGTTCTGGTTCAGCCTCCTGAGCCTGTGACATACAAGGATAAATCATTAAAACAAATTAAAATAAGATTAGGTTCCCCCTATTTCTGCATTAAACAATGGACATAAGTTGCACCTATAATCCAGAATCCAGTAAGTAATAGAAATTGTGATCCAGAACGCATAAACTAAAAATCCTGGATTCGCCTCCAAGTATAATGTTAAAATGAAGGATGTAATCTTCTAGTCAGCACCATCAAGGTACGGTACGAATGCATATATCATAATCTCAAGGAATATCATCTGACAGTACCAAATGCAAGTTTCTATTAGATTCCGTTATTAAGTGAAGACATCTGCATAAATATTTCTGATAGGAACCTTCTCATTCCAGATAAGTGAAATAAAGGTCTTCCTCTAAGGATCTATACCCCCATGAATGATTGGAATTCGAAAACATAAGACTAGAGAAATGTAAAAAGTTGCTTTCTAAGATGAGAGAGTGTACTCACCGGACAATCTTTGACACCAGTTTTATGCTGAAGCTCATCCATTTTCTTCGTCCTTGCATTGCATGCGGCATCAGCGTTGTTGATCTCCTCATCGGTTAAAGGTTTTCTTTTTGGAACTTCAAGTTCAATATTAGTGGAACCATTTCTTGAAGAACAATTAACATCAGCTCTTTTGGATTCCTCTGAGCATGGAGAATATCGATCAGTAATTATGCTAGCTTTGCAACTTGTACTTTTACATAACTTCCAATTTCTATTGCATGATAAATCATCCTTAAGATCACACGATGAGGATAATTTTTCTGGAGGAGCATTTGAGGAATGAACACAAACTGATTTTTTCTCTTCATTTAAAAGCAATGGCACGGCCTTTTTGTTGTCCTTGAACTTTGGTGATTCAAGGTCTTGCTTAACCCCCAAGGGAAATGACATTGTATCTCTATTGGACTTCCTACCTTCCTCGAAAAATGATGATGACACCGTTTCTCTGTCTTCTTTAAAATATGATGATTTCGACTCCCCATTTTCCTTGTATGGAGATGTCACTGATCTTCTGTGTCCATTTTCAAGATGTGATATTGTTCCGTGATTTGTTCTCTCTCCATTTATAATGTTTAGTAAAGCTGGAAAGCCACCATTTTCTTCAGGAAGTGAACAATTGAATACTTGTGTTCCCTTCATACTCGAATCATCTGTTTCGACGCAACGAACTTCCCTGCATAGATCGTCAGAAGTCTCATTACTTTGTTTTTCAGTTTCATCCCATCCCTGACATGAATCAGTTCTGCTATTATTTGAACTGCCAACTAATAGCATTGGAAATGCATTGTTGCGAAAGATGGTTTCGTCAAATTCTGGCATGTGTATAAACTGATCGTCAGAGTTACACCTGCTATGTCCAATTGAACGTGCTCTAACACCAACATCTACATAACGAGTGTCTCTCAAAATGGAAATCTGTTGCATTGGGCTTTGATAATCTGGTGATCTCTTCACACGTAAATTTGGATAGTGTCCGAAATCAACCTGTGAAAGATGTGAAAAAAGTATCTTTAGCATAGAATAAGCAAATATATAAACTAGTAGAGTCTATTAAATTCCATCTACCTGTATTACATCATCCCCAAGAAGCTTCAACAGATCTTTGACTTGACTCTGAGCAATGTCGCGTTGCAAAATTAAGTCCTTTATCTCCTTCTCCAGCTACGGGAGGAGGAAAAATTGATCAAGGATTCAAGATGTCAAACAGCAGTGCATTTGTACAATAATCAGGATAATGAACTTGTAATTTAAGTCGATAACGATGAGAGACATCAATTAGCATGTCAGGGTTAATGATAGACATGCTTCATTTACGAAATAAAACAACTACTAACATCCTAGATATATAATGGAGGTTACATCTGAAAATCTCAATTATCTGTATACTTCTTCACTCATTGAATTTTGCCATCAACCGTTATATTGGTTTAGTATATGATGTCGTTTATTTTGTGGTTGTACCAAAATTGTGCCTTCCCAAGTAACAGATTACCTTAACATGTTTGCAAATACTTACTAGCGTCATCAAGATGCATTACCTGTTGTATTTGATGGTCCTTCTCTTGCAGTAATGCTTCGTAATCTGAAGGGAATATGCAAGCTCTGGGATATCTTAACTCACTTTCCAATCTAGCCAACTCCCTCTGCAAATGCTTCACTAATGTTTTATCGGACATGACGATATTCGCTTGGGCATTTGTAGTTACTTCCTTGGCACAACTTGCAAACAGTAGAGTATTCCTTGTTTGATCAACATGACTTCGTGCAGGGCAAATTGTACAGATGATGGCAGTTCTACCGTTGCCACCCAATGATGGCTGTAATATCCGTGTAAGCTTTGAATCTCGGAAAGGAATGTGGCCGGTCCTGTCCTTGCTGCATTAAGTATACAAAAAAGATGAAATAGTTTCACTTTCCAAATTCATCGACAGTGATTAAAGGCAGTATGTCATGCTTGAATTGGTTTCCATTTAAGATTTTGATGCAACTGATTAGAAAGTTATGCATAACTTTAAGTCTTTAACACAAGCATAACAGGATTTAAGCCCTTCTTATAGACCTGTTTAAAAATCATGTTAAACTCGATTAAGACTGCAAGAAAAATAAACAACCTTAGCTTACGAATAACAGTGCCAAGGGTCAGTAAACTGCGGTTTATGTGACAGCCTTCTTTCAGCCTTGTACCAGCTGACAATGACTGAGATGCCCGCTCACTTCCAGCCAAATCGACAAAATTCTATGTTCAAATGATAAAACAATCAGCTGTTACGTCAGTACATTATTATATGAACACTCGTCATGATTTCTTACCACAGTAGCTAAAAGGGTACTCAAATCGTTGTCCCTGCCTATGTTCTCACCAGCAGAACTTTCAATTGTCTGCAACAACTTATACGTCAAAAATCGGGTTGTTTTAAAAGCTCAATAGACTGTTAGACAAGAAATCTCAGCTGTTTTACCAGTCTGATGATTTGGTGAGATCTAGAGCTTGTTTCGTTCAAGGAAGTCTCCCCAATCTGTCTCTGAGCTGCAACATTTAGTCGTAAAATTCAAAACCGTGGTTATGTTTAAAAGTCATGGTTACTCATTCTCTTACCTTCACAAATAGAAAGGAGATGAATCACATGGTTCCAGTCCCTCAATGTTTCCTCGGTGAGTTTCTCAATAACAGTCCCTCTCTGTTGCAATTACTCTAACATGATTTTAAAACGAGACAGAAGAACACAAAATGACTAGAACTTTGTTAAACTCAGTAAATCAAACCTCTGGATCATCTAGAAGTCGGAGTGGAGTGTTATCTTCACTAAGGAGATCTCGGACAGATTCATTGTATATCTCCATAGCAGAAAACTTCAAAACAAAGTCTCTTTCTGTGTGCTACAACAAGTAGTAAATTTTGATCATTAATAAAGCAAAGCCAAAACTCTTAACAGACAACAATTAACAATCGATCCTATGGTTACCTTGTGCACGTACTCGTAGATATCTGCAATAGCATATTCAGTTATTCCAGTCATAGTATATGTCTTTCCACTGCTTGTTTGTCCATAGGCGAGAACACTTGCTAGTCGATACATGAATAATTTCAGATTAATAATAACAGGACATGGAGTAGATGTTCCAAAAACTATAAAAAAGCAGAAATAACTCACAATTGAATCCTTTAACAACCGAAAGAGCAACTTCTTTAGCTGCTTCTTCATACACCTGTCTTGTCGAACAATCACTGCTAAATACCCTGTCTAAAACAAAATCATAAACCAAAATAACACAATCAGAACACTAGATCAATCACATGACAGTTAAACATATACGTATTCGATTAAATAGAGAAATATAATGTATTAACATACCAAAGGTATATACAGAAGGATACATTGGTGAAGAGTTAACATTGTTGTAGATAATAGTTGTATCATTCACACATTCCCAATCTGCAACATCATTTCTCTCTTTTTCATTCAATGTCCTTAACCTCGCCGATACATAAATACTTTCTTCACGATCCTCCATTTTATTTTTTCTCTAAACCAAAAATCTCATTATATATTATACCAAATGAAAAATAAATTATGGTAAAAATAATATTGAAGAAGATCGATTAATTTTTTTGATTTTTTTGTTTTTCTGGAAAAATTAAATAGATGATAAACTTTTGAAGAAAAAAGAATCTCTCTCTTTCTCTTTTCTCCTTTGGTTGGAAATCTGATAATATAACAGAGAAAAAGAGAAAGAGAAGGAAAAAGATATAAATAAACAGTACAAAATATATATAAGAATTGAATTTGAGAATATCACAGCATAAATAAAACAAAGAAAAGGCAAATAGAAAGTTCTTTTTTTACCGAAGAAAAAGGGAAGTTGGGCTTATGTTTTTTGTGCCTAGTTTATTTTTCTCTTCTTTTCTTTTTTTTTTTTTGTTTTTGCAGGCAAATTAAACGTGAAATTATCGCCAACCATTTCATTTGGAAAGTTATTTTAGCAAAAATAACCTCTCTTTTTTTTTCAACTTATGAGCGATTTCTTATACTTTTTCCATCCTAATTTATGTGGCACCTTATACTCTTTTTATTATATACTCCATCAGTCCTCTAATTTATGTAGCACCTTATACTCTCTTCTATTATACTCTATCCGTCCTAATTTATGAAATACTTTATACTTTCACCCTTCGTCCTAATTTATGTGGCACCTTATACTCTCTGCATTATACTCTATCCGTACTCTATCCGTCCTAATTTATGTAGCACCTTATACTCTCTGCATTATACTCTATCCGTCCTAATTTATGTAGCATCTTATACTCTCTTCCTCCGTCCTAATTTATGTCACACCTTATACTCTCTCCACCCTATTTTATGTAGAGCACCTTACACACGTGACTTTTTAAAATATGAAAGTTCAATTATCTTGATGATAATTGACAATTATTTTGATTGATAATTTAAAGAGAGTCTATTTTTACTATATATTCTTTAATTATTTTAAATTATCAAATTCAGTAAAGATAAAGTTCTAAAATTGTTGCAAGATTTACTAGACTTTGAGCAATCAATAAAGTTCAGGCAAACACATTGACATAATTAAAACGAAGATTTACGCGTTATAACTTTGGAATCAGTTGAGTGCATGCTATTGAAGTGGCACATATAAGCAACTCATAAAAGTTTCAAACTAGCATTGTGGGTTCTCAATAAAGAGTAACCCTCCAAAAATTAGCGTATGCCACTATTAGCAACGCGCACACGGTATTCTTTAGTAAAAGGCGAAAGAATAGTTCGCTATGTGCTCATTGCGTGGCTGCGTGGTTCTAACAACAGGCGCAGGAGCTTCTTTTATAGTGGTTTCTTCTTCTACTTGTTCAATTGTAGCCGATGTGGGACTAATAAATCACTGTTAGCATGGGCTTTGTTGGGCCATAGCAGCTCTTAAAATGGGCTGTTGGGGATTTCATGCTGGAAATAGTGGCCCAATGACTACATGACCTCAAATCTTAAATTTTTTAAAAAATATACTGAAATATATAGGAAAAATCACTTTTCTTTGAAATAAGTTTGCTGATTTCATATCATGAGATGAAATTCCAAATTTTTCAAATACAAAAAGTTGACTCACAAGTTTATATTTGTAAAAATAACTCACATGAAATTTATATATATATATCTACTAGCCATTTATTTCATAGGTAAATAAAACTTATAATTTATATCATTACCTTTTAAATAGATTATAACGATTATTTTTTTCAATATAAAATTAATTTTTTTTCCAATCTATTCTTAATTTACCATTTATATTCACCGAAGTTATTATTTGTTCTGATTAAATTAATTACTACTTCATTAAAATCAATGTTTCATAATAATAATAAAAGAAAATCATCATTATATTGAGTGGACAAGACTATTAGTTACTTATCTTTTATTGCGGTTGATATAATTTTCTTGGATTGTGAAGGAAATTCATTAATATCTATAAGCTTTAAATCAAGTGAATAAAGTTGATAAGAAGTACAAAATAATATTACATAGGTAAATCTCATAATTGTTTTGCTAAAGCCTTTAGGAACGTTAATTATCATTGGTACCAATGTCGCTATAGGTTTTAGCAACATTTATAGTGCAAATTGTCTCAAAAAAGAAATATTTAGTGGCTATTAAGTTATTATGAGTGAAGTCGTTAACAACAAAAAGTTTCAGGGAGAACTCGTAAAACATAGATAGGCACATAATGTACATATGCACCAGAGAAATTGATTTTCTGGCATTTGGCACACTGCTGCTTAATCTGGAGAAGAATTCAATGAATAGCATAAAACTGAAACTGAGTAGCATGAATGTCAATAATTGCTAAAGGTACATGTTATATGAACACACACAATATTCTTGAGGAGCTAGCTATAAGCTTTTATGCACCGCGACTCGATCATGAAAACATGTAGTAGTAGTAGTAGTACATACTTTCTAATATCTTAGTAGACATATCCTTTCACAAACATTCCCTCCTTGGCCTCCTCAGACTCACCTTCACCGGTGTATTTGCCTAGTTGCGCGAGAGAGTTGGCACTTGCTCTAGTAAGCAAAGCTTTCTGAGCTGCCTCAACATTTTCTGGTCTTCCACCCCATGTCTTGAGACATGTGTTCTGAAGGGCTCTTGCATATGAGAACGATACGTGCCATGGGTTGGGAGATTGGTTCATCGCGTTCAAGTTAAGAGTAGCTTCCACTTCAGATTGTCCACCAGACAAGAACTGTACATAGCAAACCATGTTGGAAGAAAATAGTTAGTTGTCAGTGTATATAAGTTAAACTCGTTCTGTAAAATACGACTTTGTTTAGGTACTTGCCATGATTCCAGGGACAGCAGGGGGAATTCTTCGTTGGAGGAGCTTGAGGGTATAATCAGCAACTTGTTCTGGGGTGGCCCTCTCCTTGCATTCTGCTCCCGGGGTGACCATGCTAGGCTTCAACAAGATACCTTCAAACATGACATTGTTTTCGGCCAGGTAGAAGAAAACTTCAGCCCACACCTGTTGAGCAACCTCAAAGGTCCTATCGATATTGTGTTCACCATCTAGCAAAATCTCTGGCTCAACAATTGGTACCAACCCATTGTCCTACAATAATTCCCACGAAAATTTCTCTGTTAATCATGTTTACAACCCCAAACAAATAGACACATTGCATCACAAATAGAGACAATTGCTTACCTGAGAAATTGCAGCATAGCGAGCAAGACCCCAGGCTGCTTCCTTAACTGCAAGTGCAGAAGGACCATTGGGAATGCTCACCACAGTACGCCTGTAATATGCGTATTGATTAATAAAAGTAAGCATTTGCTTCTTCATTGAGGTCAAATTCCATTTAATTTATATACAAGAGTTTAGAGTGATATGCTACCATTTAGCAAAACGAGCGCCTTGTTGGTAGTAAGCAGCAGAGCGCGAGGCAAGGCCATCAAGACCTTGGCACCAAGATTCATTGTTTGAACCAGCCAAAGGAACTAAACCCTGTAGTTTTCATTAAACGAATCATAACTAATTAAAACTTGTTAAACATGTAAACTTAATTAACTAATTAAGTGTGCATATATAGTAGTGATGGTGATGTGTTTTTTACCTTGTCAACCTTAATTCCAGGAACAATGTTCTGTTCAAGAAGTACATCAACAATTTTCTTTCCATCAACAGTGGACTGGTAAAGTGTCTCCTCAAAAAGGATGGCACCTGAAATGTAGTTACCAAGTCCTGGAGCTGAAACAAGAAGGGTCCTGTATGCTTGGCGATTAGCTTCCGTGTTCTCTAGTCCGATTGAATCTAAACGCTTCCCACAGGTAGCATTCGACTCATCCATCGCCAAAATTCCACGACCCGGAGATGCAACAGTTTTCTACAATTTGTTTATATCATTCTTCAGCGGTTATTTTCACAGATATTTTGATTGAATCAGTGAGACAACAAAAAATATTAATGTTTTCATTACAAAAAGAATTAGGAAGTTTTTCACTACTTCAATGAGAATCTGTTCTGTTTCTCATCATGCATTTTACCACTCATGGGTGAAAAAATCATGTTCTATAGCACAAATTTCTCATTGACTCGCAGAGGGAAAAACCTTTGTTTTTAGTGGTGAAGTAAGTTATTTGCCACTTGCTAGTACATGTAACCATAGCATGCTTTATTATTTGACAGGAGTAATTATAAAATGATAACATTAAATAGAACGTAGTAAGTAAACTATACGTGCTACAACATGTTAAAATATAGTTACATACCGCGGTTTTGACGAGCTCATCAGCGTAGGAGCTGGCACGGACAGTGAGTCCAGAAGGATGGGAGCGAACAACGTTGACGGAGACGGATGGCTGGCGGAGTGCCTGACCTTTTATGAAGTCAGTTTTGTTAATGACTGGAGATGTTTTGAGGAGAGATGCTGATGCCATTTCTCTTCTTTTCTTATCTCTCTCCTCAGCTACAAGTTTGTTATCTTTTTAGTTGTTTGCTTTTTGTGTGTTTATAAATACTAGTAGAGAACCATGCTCAATACATACATATATATAGTACTAGGAGATATGCCATTTGAGGCCATAATACACTGGCCAATCAACAAGTGCCAAGCCCCAAGTGGCTTGATAACTTGCTGACCTGTAATATATGGTTTTGTGGTTAAAAATTTTTTTTCATCAAATTAATATGGATGATTGGAGAAAATGGTAATGAGCAACTATTTACGCTTGGTTCACACCAATCCATAGTGGTGGAACAGACGGCATATCATTAAGATATTGATTTATTGATTTAATAGTTAGTGATATTTTAGATTTTAAATTAAAAATAAGTTGCACCATGTAAAAGTTATTAAAATTATCAGTGGAACTTGATAAAGTTATTCTCTCTGTCTAACAATAGTTGTTCACTATTGACTTGGCACGCCTCTAAAGAAACTATAAGACATAATACATAAATATGACTCTTAACTTGGCTTTAGCGAACAATCATGTCTTTCAACTTTGAATGTGCACAAGTAGACACTTAAATTTGTATAAAATTAAATAAGTAGACATAAGTGTCTTACATGGCACAATACATGTAGGACTCAAAATTGCCATGTAGGACGTCATATATGACGAATGTGTCCATTTACTTAATTTTATATAAGTTTAAGTGTCTACTTGTGCACATCAAAAGTTGAAGGTCATAGTTGTCAACTGACGTCAAGTTAAGGGTCATTTTTATGCATTATGTCAATCTATAAATAGAAGAGTAATTTTATAATATCACCCTTTGAATGTAATAAATACAATGTCTTGAAATATGTAATAAGGAAATGACGCCTATAATTAATGATAAAAGTAAATTAGGAACCAAGTATAAAATTATTCATTGATTTTATAAAGTAGACTAGTAGAGTATTGTTTGACATTCCAAAATTGTATAGGAGACAACTAGTGATGGACGGAAGTTGTAATAAGTTTGGGTACAACCCAATGCGTCCAAAGTCATTTTTTTTTTTATAATTATAGGTTTTTTCCTTGTCAGAAAAAAAATGGGTGGTCGATTGTAAATGCTTCTATCTTTGTTTCATTTTGTGTACCCAAAACCAAAACAAAATACTTTGTTTCGTTGGAAGATGAAGATTAACAACCTTACAGAGAAAGGTTGATGTGATGAGAGATTGGCAGGCCCTACCAGTTACCCAATTCATTTTAGCATCTTTCCACATGTTTTGCTTCGTAGAAAGAGGTGTTCGTGAGAAATGATTCGTAGAGAGGGGTGTTCAATCACTTGACGGTGAGAAAAGGGGCGTCAAACTCCTTTAGTTTTTTGGTTTTCAACATAGCAAAAAGTTACTGAAGCAATTTGGTAATAAACCAGACATGAGAATTTATACCTCTTTTGATTGTAACATGTGGAAGAAAAAAACAATCACCCATTTCATGCCCAGAACTTTTTAATTTTTATTTTGGTTTTGATCATCTAATATCTGAAGATCACTGAACTAACTAAAATGGTATACAACTCTAATCAAGAAAAGGTGAGCACATCAAACAAGTGTCAGGTTAGTGGCTAGAGTTGAATAATGGCCCATGAAATTTTTCAGAAATAATGTCATTATTCTTGAGCCACTGAAAATACTTCCTTTTCTTTGGTTCTTAACTGCTAGAGCTGAGATTGAGCTCATGCACACCCATCACACTCACAACAAGATTGCAATACTTGCACAACCACAACATTAATTTGCTTCATTGGTGTGGTATCAGAAGTAACAAAACACTCAAATGGCAAGTGAACAGAACCAAACATTTTAGCTAGAACAGCAACATTGGGAATTACTCTTAGGCCTCAGAATAAGCAGGCAGCATTTAGCCTGAAGAATCACCAATTTCTAAGCAAAGAAGAACGTTTCATATCATAAATCTACAGTTTCTTGAATAAAAAATCTCACTAGATCTTAGCAATACATGCGGTTACAACCAACAATCATGGCACTTCTCTAACAAAATTGAGATGATGAAACCGTTTTATATGAGATATGTAGAAGACACCCACAGAAGTACATACGTAATCAATGAAGTTGTCACCTCCAAACTCCTTGGCCCTTTAAATATGGGAGGAACCACAGACACCATCAAGAATGTCCCCATAAGCCAAGAGAAAATAAAAGCACCAGCTCTGCACCACAATTTAGCAATTAAAATGAGAACATCTTAACTATCAATACAAGGAAGAAGTCTAGGAATTCGAAAACTAAGACTAAATTCCATGGCTAACTTTGGCATTGACAATTAATTTTGACTTCTACTAAGCAATCATCTCTAATACCAGTATTCAATGGAATAATAAAGAAAATCAACTCTCTTCAACTTTTTGCAGGTATCTAGCGTATTTTGAAGAATTTTATACCATTCCCAGATACATTTTAACATGAGCACATCAAGGCAAAATTTGTTTCCATGTATGTAACATAGGTCTCAAGACAGTCTTCTTTGTTAGTCATGAAGTATTAAGTCAACTTGCAGATAATAATGACCATATTAAAAAAGACAAAACAGTTGGGTCAGAGGACAATTAAGAAGCATACCCATATAGAAAAGCTCGAAGTTTGTTCTTTAACCGATCATGAATAAAATACATGGCGGTGATCAGGGAAATGGCAACTTGAAGGGTTGGACCTTCTTCAGTAGGAAACAGAACTGTGAGAGCTCCAAGGACTATGAAAGCAATGGAAGTTTTCACAATGAACTTTGTAGCTGGTGTCCTAAACCTGCTAGTAACAGCCTGCACAACACGAGATTGTTTCATTTCCCTGACTTTCTTTTTAATGTCAATTTTTGGGTTCTTTCTATCATAGAATTTCTGCATTATTATTTTATCGTGGGCAGCTTCAATTGCATCCACACTTGGTTTATGACCAGCATATCTTTGTATTAGGAAGTTCCTAGCAGCTTGGATTTCATCCTCGGAAGCTTCTATATTAATTCCAAGTCGTTTGTATGGGTCCTTCACATTAATTCTCGGAAAGATAGCTGCGCTTGAAGAAACAACACAAACAGAGAATGCATCAACAAGAGCAACTACAAAAGTCCAAGTAATAAACAACATGGATTATTGAACTGAAAGGCAATTAAGAAGCATAGCAGACTCGGCGATATTTTGTGCATATTATTCACATGTAGACCATAAGAAGTTATAATTGGCAATGTCTTTTTCTGCACAAAAACAAAAAAAGGCAGATATTTCTTTCTGATACTGACAGATGATGTTTGCCTCAGCCAAAGAACTCCTTTCAGAGCCAACTCAACGAGCAAAGGTCATTTATTGTGACACATTACACTCTCTGAAGGTGTCAGTCCATAACCGCAGTATTTGTGTTAATTGTGAATGTCATCTAGAATAGAAATCTTCAATATTTATGTATCTTCCGCATATTACTAAATCTTTTGATATAATGCATCATCCTTGAAGTAATGCAGCATCAATATGTGATAAAATTTGATGGACCCACCAAAAAAAAAAAGAAATAGAAAGAGGAAAACACATTCAAGAAACGGAGGACTTGTTTCCCACTAAACTGAACTGAGTTCATGAATCTAAGAAATGGTGAGAATTCTTGGTCTCTCTGAATTCGAAAATCCAGGATTTGAATTGATGTCCTCTCATTGATTCCTCCAAAATTGCATTAATTAATCCTAAAGATTTTACTGCAAGAGGAATTTGGTTATTCACCATGTACGAGGATCACCGCGAAGCATCCATGGTTGAATGGTCAAAGCACCCACCTCATAATTGTTGAACTCGTAGGTTCAATTCCTACTGGATGCACACCAACGGGAACTTCTAATAAGTCTATTGGAATTGGTTCTATATCAATGGAATCTCATCATCCATGCATAACGAATTGATGTGGAGTCCTGGGGGAGTATGCAGAACTTACCCCTACTTTTGTGGGGTAGAGAGGTAATGGACACCTTATTTTGCTCAAATTACATCTTTCAACAGAATAGATATCCAAAGGAATGGTGAAAAGAAGAAGAAATGCACAATGCCTAGCGAGATTGTTGACACTCTCTCAAGTTGGGGGGAAGCAGGAATTAGGGCAAAGAACAGAAGTTATTGGAGGAGCACTCCAGCATGAATCAGGTGGACGATTTGGAGAGAAAGGACTGCTAGAAGCTTTGAAGATAGAAGCAGATCCATACAAATGATCAAAAAAGATTTGTGTTCTTTTATTATTTTTTGGTGTACAAAGAGTTCCCCTATAGATGCAGAAGCAATCCTAGAAGTATTAGAATCATGCCAGGCTTGCTGTATTTGTTCTTACATTTTCATACTTCTTGTAAAGGGGTTTTCAGTACTACCTAAGTACTGGTTTATAATACAAATTACCTTCTCAAAAAAATAAGAAGAAGAAGAAGAAGAAATGTCACAATCATCAACCTCTTGAAAAGGAGTCCATACGCATCTCAACGACCATGGAATTCAGGCACTTCTGCCAACGTAAAGAAGCTAAATTAAGAGAAGAGCCGTTAAAATACCAGCAGAGTCATCTGTAGAACCACCAAAAGAAGCTTCCATTGCACACTTCACTAAAGGCATTCTTCTTGGGTGATACTTCTGTGTAGAAACAGTACAATGACTTCTACATGATGAACACAGAAATGAAAAAGATCAATAAGGAACTTTCTACCTTTTGAGTGAACTCCAAGAAAAAGTAAACAATAAGTCACACTTGATAGAGCATGTACCTTGATCTCCCTAAGTTAGAAACTGAAACTCTCTTCTCACGCAACCCTGGACATTGTACAGGTAACTGGAGACAGTATTTTATGGGACTAGCAGCTACTCCTGATATTGCCATTGTAGCCCACCTTAGTATAGTTGACGAACTGAGAAACTGCAAATAATTTGAGTCAGAAGAAATCAGAAGACCCAACTAAAACAAATGCTCTGTAGAAATCCAATAGTAATTCATGTAAGACATTAAAAGGTTCGAGGCATACTAAAGAAGAAAGTCCAACACTTGAATCAAAATTATGTAATGAAGCATTAGCGTGAAATTCCAACAGCCAGAAGCACATGCAGGAAGGGAAAGAAAAGGAAGAACATAGGGATTGTGGGAAAGCAGTCAAATACATAGTTCACATACAGGTAACATGCAATTTGTCAACCTGTGCTTATACTATGCTTTATTCAGCAGACTATACTAACTATAACAGTGAGATATCTGAGAACACTGTGACAACAGCAGCAAGACCATTCCAAAAGGCATCAACCATATGACAGCTAGGGAAGAAGTAGAACTGTAACTTGGATTACCACTTCAATGGATACAGTGACATTAGATGTCACTGAAGTAAATAATAAATGATCTTTCAAGATTAGTAACCATATGCACCATTAAGTTAGAAGTTAACTTAATAACAGTATTTCCTATTATCAGACTGTAGCTAATTCGAACCACTGAAAATGATTTTTGCTCTAATCAGCTGAGCTACATAAACTACTTCCCTAAATTTTCTTTTATTCATCAAATAGCATCCTACCTTACCACTTTACTAGTAAGGGAAAATCCTTTACTATACTAAGAAAGATACAATAGATAATATATTTTGCTTGTTTGTAAAGCTTTCAAGTAGCTCTTTCAGACACCAAAATGGTCAAGAACCCATCACAGAAAAAGAAGGCGCAACGAGCTCTCGCTCATAGCCACAAAGAAGTGCTATATAATCCTCTAGGGAATAGGAATCCACCAAATAGATTCTTTCTATTGCGTAAATTAGCCCTCATTCATTTCAGTTCCATAAGAACCGTGAAACATGATACAATCTTCTTTTATGTCCATTGAGCAAGCCAAATTCATTACTGTCTTTCCTTTTTTACAAATCCATACTAAAACATGTGGCAATCTGATCCTTGTACACTCATGAAGTTTATCCGTTTGAACTTGTTCATACCTTCTGACAGTTCACCAATTAAATATTTTTCAAGAACCATGCCAACTGACTAGTGCTACTAAGAAGTTGCTACCTGGTCTGCTATTTCTTGCTTCAGGTACTCAATTTTCATTTAGTTCATGGGATATAAAGCTTTTCCAGACCTATGTCAATAACACATTCCAGAAGTACAATAGGGTCTAAATTAACGTTGCCCTCTACTCCTCAGTTCCCAAATCCCACTTCCCACAACATGATTCATGAATGAAACCCCACTATCCGAAATTCACTAAAGATCGAATCATTAACAGTTTGGAGCTATTTTAACGAATTGAAACAGAAAAGAAATGGGAAATAGTAACATCCAAGAATTAAGCATAGAAACCAAAACGAGAACCTGGTGATTAAAGGCTTTGCTGGGTTCTTCTTCTTGTTGTTGTTATTGTAGATTGAGAAAAGGTGAACTCTACGGCAGCCAATTCCTTAGGCGACAGGCATTTTGAAGTTCATTTTCGAGTTCCTCAATGGATAGGAGTAGAAGAAACAGCTATTGTCGAAGCAGTGAATGAGGGTTTTGACTCTTAAATGTATGAATCATATTCGTAAATTGTTCTAAAATATATCAAATCCGTTGTAGTCTAGTTGGTTAGGATACTCGGCTCTCACCCGAGAGACCCGGGTTCAAGTCCCGGCAACGGAATTTTTTTTTTTAATTTCCTCATTTTTCTATAAAATGTGAAAAACCTATAATTTCAATATTCAATGTTTTAAATATTATATCGTTATCATACTAATTTAATTCGATATTTTGAAGATTGATTTTGATATTTTCGGTATGGTAAATTGGTAATTATAATTTGTTCAACTTCGATTAATATATACTCATATAATAAAGTATTATAACTTCATCAATTTAGTATTGTTAGTACTACTAATATATAATCTATAATATGTCATTTAGTCAATCAAAACTTTAGAATGTATATTATATACCATATCAAATATTATAATATTAAATTGACGGTATCAAAAATTTTAATACGATACGATAATTCGATATATATTTTACCATGTCCACTCCTACCAATAGTCTTAGCAAAATTTATGCCAAAGTTATGAAATTACTAGTAACTAACGCATCAAATATTTTCTTATGAATTTACATCATTGATATACAATAAAAAATATATGCATATAGTTTAAGAATTTAAAATACAAATACATATGTTTCATATAAAAATCTAAAACACTTTTATTAACCTAATAAACATGATCGTTTTAACTATTAAATTTATGAATACAACTGTAGTTAGTTCCTTCGTCAAAGTTTCTTATTTGAACCTAATATACATGAGGATTTTATTATGAGAAGTTACGATTTATTTTAGATAAAAAAAAAACTATGTATTTTTTATAAATATTGTGAATATCTATCTTTTAGAGAAAACTTAGAAATATTAATTCTGAAATCAAGTCAATTGTTCTCTATAATAAAGGGGTTCTCTTCACATAAATAATAAATTTTCCCTCTTCCTCCTACTTTTTCTTCGTTATTTTATATAATTGCATAACACATTATTAATAATCTCTAACCGCAGGTAATAGCCTACTCAAAATCAAGTAAAAAAGAATTAGTATAGAGTACTTCATTTAATTGATTAAGAAGAAGCACGAGAACTATTTGTAGAGGATAACAATCCAACATATGTGAAAAGTGTGTTTTCGACCTTGATTTTAAGGTATGTGGCAAAAGATAGAGATGATCAATACATGTAATATAAATTGAATATCTTACTTTCTCTGAGTTTTCTATTTATATCATTACTTGCTAAGTTACTATGTACATGTATTAGTATGTTGTAGGTATTTTCATGCATTAAAAGGAGGACAACATTATGCCTCGATTTGTTCTTCAAGTTGCAATATTTTTCAAAGAGGTACTAAACTATCATAATTTGATAGACTTAAGGCACGATCATATTCCATTCCTAGGAAATGAGAATTTTGATTGTTGTAAGTACAGGTTTATTATGTAAAGTGAATATAATGGCAAAGCATAATATGTCTGAAAGAAGAGAGAAGTTATTGAGTAATTCATATGAATGTGGAATGAAGTACTAAGTTATCATAATTTGGTGTACTTAGATGATTATGTTTAATTCATGAAGAATGAGAATTTTTGATAAATGCTAAAACTATTGATCCATTCTCTGAAGTGGATGAGGTGTAAGCCCTCCATGCTAGGCATGAAAAAAGTTGTGACCCTTGTCGTGGACGGGGCATCACCAAGAACGTTTCTAAGCAAACATGTGTTATAATAAATTTTCATGCTTTATCTTTTAACTTGTATTGGACAAGAATTCGTACAATAAAGGCTTAATTGATAGTACATCAAAAGTTTACTAATTCCAATACTTAGATTATTTGGACATCCTAAGCCAATAATAACGAAACGGATTATAGAAAATTCAAAAGGACATTTTTTTTAAAAAAACTAAAGATTCTTTTAAATTGTGAACTTTCTTGTACGATTTGTTATCAAGACAAGTTAGTTGTGATACCATCACCAACAATAGTTGAAGTTTGATTCTCTTACATTCTAAGAACGAATACATGGGGATATTTGTGGACCTATTCACCAATCTAATAAGTTGTTTAGCTACTTTCTGTTCTTTCTTCTAGATGATCTCATGTGTGCCTATTATCATCTTGCAACTTAACGTTTGTAAATATGATGGCACATATTGTATGATATTGTATTAAGTTCATCCGCCTTGATAACACTAGAGAGTTTTCATCCCAAATATTCAATGATTATTTTCTATTAATTTGGATTGAATGGATTTAATATTAAAGTGAATGTGATAATGCAAAATAAAGCTTATCAACTCAAATATAAATATTGTTGTGATGGGATTAGAACTCACCTCGAAAAGAGGTAGAGTAATTGAGAAGAAACAAATTTAAAATTTGTTTATATAATAGAAAATTAGAAATTTATTAAAGCAAAAGGTACATGTCATTGTAGACTTGGAGTTTACTAGTACGAATAATTTTATTTGTTGACATGAATAATTTGATCATCTCAAAGATGTGCTTACTGAGTAATAGGCATATATTGAAGAACTAAAATATTCTTTAAGAATTGTGTTTGTTCTCAAGATAAGTTGATTGGATGAACTAATGTTGGGACTAAATTCCTAACTTCTGAAAGGATAAAAGGTGAATATGACTTCGTTCACCTATCATGTGGTTGAATTAGATGCATCAATAAAATGATCATGTGTTCATTTACCGTCATTCGTCAACTCGATTTCACATTCGCAAATTTTTTGTGCAAAATAATTGAGTTCAGAGCACAACTTTCAAACTACGTAGACTATTTATCTTGATAATATAGATGAATATTCAAGGTGAATTGACATTAAATTTCTTAGATAAATAGTCCATCATTGCTTATGAGAATAAAATTTCACAGTTTGTAATATTATCGATTCCATACAAAAGTAATTGAGTGCATAAGTTCAATAAATTATGATCAATTTTTCTCTTAATTGATTTATGATCTGGGATCAAATATTTTTCATCTGATATTTTTTATTTGCAATATATGATTAATAAATCTAACATAAGGGGGAGATAAGAGCAACTAAGAGTTAGCAAATGCTCCTATCGAATGTCCCTAAGGGACAAAATCTACAACATGCATGAAGCATGATAGATCAATCGTTTATACATAAAATAATCCTTGAAAAAAGAGGAGGAATAAATAATTGAAATGATCATAATTAGAAGGTAACGTGCTCTTGAAGAACATATGTCGTAACACTTATGAGAGGAGTAGATACTTGAATATAATGATTTCATGAGACGTCAATAAGTTATGTCGTATAGTGAGCCAATACAAAGTGATGTCTTGTTGATGATATCTTTGATACAATAACTAATATTTAAAAATTATGAGGATATGAATTCTACGTCTATTAAAGCACGTTCGTGTAAAAATAATTTCCAAGTAAAAAGTGAAATGATGTTTCTTGGTAAGCATGAAACTTATTTGACTTGTAATCTAATATAGACACTAAAAGATATGTCACAAATTTAATATTAAACGTAGTCATTTGACAAAGTTGATATGAAAATGCCTGAAGAATTCAAAATCTAAAGCATTACAAATTTTTGAAAACTTGTTAATAATCCTCATATGGATCAAATAAAGCAAGATTTTTCATGTTGTCATGCAAGATGTTGATAACTTGAATTAAACTCTTGAAGAGTTTTCAAAAGGCAATAGATTATTTGCTTAAAGAAATTGAAGCAAGGAATTTGTTGAGTTTCAAAAAAAAATTGCCAAAACTTTTCTACACACATGTACTCCAAAAAAAAAAATGGTGATATCAAAATGTGCAACTTCGTTCAATTGACAATGTGGCTGATATTTTCAGCAAGTCTCTACCACCTACATCTATCAAGAAGATGGTGTACAAGTTTGGAATGCGATGCTTCAAGTCTCTGAATTGATGTTCTCATTAAGGGGAGTTAATACACGTTATGTTTTTTTACTTTACGAGATTTTGTCCTACTGAATTTTCCTTGTAAGGTTTCAATGAGGCGGCTTAAATGCGTATCAGTAGATATGTGTACTTTTTTCCTTCACTGGCGTCTTTTTAAAGGTTTTTTTAATAAGGTTTTTAACGAGATACATTATCTATAAATTAGACATTTAAGGGGGGAGTGTTATAAATATAATGAATATCTATCTTTTAGAGAAAGATTAGGAACCCTAACTTTGGGACCAAGTCATTTTTTCATATTTTAAATCGATGAGTTCTCTTTATTATAAAATCATTAACAAGTCCCCCGTCTTCTCCATACTTTGTTTTCATTGTTTTATATGGTTTCATAATAGTATTGAAATTTTTAAGATGCTTCATTTTACTGAAATTTTATTTATGAAAGTAATATGATTATACCGCTTATTTAGAGAGAAAAATTTGATAATGCTCCATTTTTATTTAAATTTTATTTATTAAAGTGATAAATAATCATATTATAATGTTAATATGCAAATTAGAACCGCAATTATCTCGCTTTAATTAATAATATTTTAGGAATATATATATATATATATATATATATATATAAATCAAAATTATTTATTGGGGGTCATGCACATAAATGAATTGTTGAAAGAGCAACTTTCACATATAGTAAATACAATTTATATTTGTATTTTATAGCTATAATTTGCATAATTGCGTTCCATGGCAAACATGTTATGACTATTTTCGCTATACATATATACAAAAGAAGCTAGGCTATTTTCGCTATACATATATACAAAAGAAGTTAGGCTATTTCACTATACATATATATAAAGAAAGTAATTGTATAACTCGCTGACTCCTCTACAAATTTGTGTAATTTCGCTGGCAGATCATTTGTATAAATTGTTGGCAACCTCTCGTTTGTATAATTCGTTGTCACCTCTTCAGATTTGTATAATTTCGCTGGCAGGCCATTTGTATAAAATGTTGATAGTCTCTCGTTTGTATAAATCATTGACAGTCTCTCAATTCAATTTTATGTTTTTGTATATCGATATAAAATTTGAATTTCTATACAATTGAATCGAAATAAAATATTTGTATATCAAATACCACACTCTCTCTCGCTTTATACAAAGATAAATTATACATTGTATTTTATATAATCTGTGTTTGTATAAAGCGAGAAAGAAAGAAAGGGAAAAGAAAATTGGGTAGAAGAATATTTGTATTGTATAATTATAAGTGTATAGGACAAAGATATATGCATTTGCATGTTTATATACAATTTTCTCTCACTTTATACAAACAGAAACACAATTTATACATTTATCATCGTATAAAACGAGAGAGGCCAATAATAGAGGAAGGGTGGCGAGTGAGAGTTTGAGAGAAAGAGGTGACTGACAAACACTTTGCTAAAGGACACAATTAAATCAAGAAAAAATTACATAAATTAATACATTTTTAAAAATAATTACTGATTTTAGCGATACTTTTTGTTTATTACCATTTATAGCAATATTGTGATGAATCTGTAATATGTATTAAAAGTGACTTATGTATGCAAGATATTTGAATTATAATTGTTTTTGAAATATATTATATTTGTTTGGTAAAAAATTGTCACATTGTATTATAAGTATATTAAAATGTGTGATAAATGTACTATCTATCATTAAAACTTGTATTATATTTGAATAATAAATTTATCTTTGTAATATGTATTAAACTTGTATTATAAATGAATTAAAAGTGGTCAAGTGAAAAAAAAAGCTATTGCTATAAATGGTAAATATTTTTTCATTATAGTATATTTATGTAAGTTTCCCTTAAATCAAAGTATAGTAAAACATTTTATTTGAATTATTAATTTGTCATTATATATAATTTTTCCTCGTTAAAAATGACTCTAATAATAAATAAATAAGTTTGGGTAAGGAAGGAAAGTTAAGTAATTGTAGCCTTCATACCAAAATAGGATTTTAAATGGATAAATGAGAGGAGAAAATAAGTTTGGGTAAGGGGAAAGTTAAGTAATTGTAGACTTCATACTAAAATAATATTTTAAATGGATAGAAGAGAAAAAAGCACAAAACAACAAAGACAAAATAATTTTCAAGTCCAAGAGAGATATTATGTCACGTTAACTATGACCATAATTACACGTACAAAGAACTTTATTCCTTTTCTTCCATTTTGTTCAATTTTAGAATAATTTTTATTATAAAAAAGTATACAACTCAACACTTCGCATCCACGTCCTATATTTTGATTTCATACTCGCGTAGTTTTTTTAAAGCAATAATAAAATTTTACATACAATATTATACACCATCATAAATAATGTATCAACTTTATATAAAATATATTAGAAGTGTTTAACACTAAGTAGGCGTTTGGCATGCGATATCATATTATAATATGGTATTGTGAGATGGAATCAGCGTTTGGACATGTAATTTTACGCTGAATTCGTCTCATGATTCCATATTCTCCAAAAACCATGATATAGAATCATATCTGAATATCATATCATGATTTGTGATATTTTAATACAAAAATTGATCCACGAGTTCATATTTTGCTAAAACAACTCCACATTTATATCTACTAACCATTTATTTCACATATACATAAAATTAATAATCACATCATTACTTTTTAAAATTTATTATTCTCAATGAAATAAAATTTATTATTCACACCCAACATAAAGTCACTTTAACTCACACTTCACGATTGTTGAGTAGTAAAATCTTGAAGAGCCCCTGAAAGATGTTTAATTTTTACTCAAATATATTGATGAGAAGTGAAAGTTAGGTTGAAAGTTAGATTGAAACAATTACTTAAGTGAAGATCAAATAGCTTCGTAATAATTTATTATATGATTTTATAATTTTTTTTATTTAATAAGATTGAATAAACAATTAAGACTATTTTAATAGTTTAGAACTTAGGAAATTTTTATATTTATGAGAAAATGTACAACACCAAAATTTCATATCGCATGTCCAAACAGTACTTCAATTTCATCTCATGACTTCATATCTTGATACCATATCATGATACTATATCGCATGGCCAAACAGGCCCTAAGTGGTATCGAACTAATGAAATATTTATGATTTGCCACTAGGTAAAACATCTCAACGAATAGATACGTATCAACTACTAGTTCAAGTTACAAACACGTAATTAGATAAACAAATTACACGAGAGCTAAAATGGAGATGAATCTGCTACAAAGAATTAATATGGGGACGAGGAAGAAAACTTCATAAAAGGCAATAAATCAATGAATAAAAATCAAAAGTAATTATATCTCTAAGTATTCCAAAAACTTCAACTAAATGGACAAGTGAATGTTGAATGATTGGTGATGAATTTGATCCATGCAAATTCACCCCTCAATGAAGATCTTACTTTCAAAATTGAAACCTCGAGAATATAATTTGAAATGATTAAAATCATTAAAGAGAATATGCTTCTGTCATGATTCAATACATTGGGTCGTATGGGCACCTACATACTAATATCTACGTAGTACTATTCTTATGTCCTAATAGTTAAAATCATGCGAAAAATTTAAAGAAAACAGAGATAAGTGAAATAATCGAATTTTTATAAATAAGAACTTTTAAAATAATATCGGGTTAAAACTTGTAAAGTAATTAACACTCCAAAGATCTATTCTAAACAGGTACAAGAGCTACTAAGAGTACAAGCCAAACATAATAATGAAAAAACACAACTGCTACCGTTTGGAAGGAAAAATAAAAACTGCTGGAGATTCTCTTCGTCTTCACTTAATGAGATATCGCCGACTCTGCATCTAGACTATGCCAAAAGGCATACCAAGATTAGTATTAGTACAAAATCACATGTACTGGTAGGCATCATCGGTCAACCCGACGTCACCGTATAATATAAGAATTTGACTAGCAAGATCATGCAATAAAACCGCTCGCTTCTCGACATTTACCCTTTCTCGAATACCTTAGAATTACGCTAGTACCCTTACTACTAACTTCCGACTCAGTCAACCTACTTACTAGGTTCTTGATCATAGACTAACCACTCTAACTCATAGAAGAGTCCATAATTACAAGTACCAGCATTTCCACAAACGACTAATCGCACACGACATATCTTTGCCTTCTCTTCATCTTACCCAGTCCTTGCCACATGACATCTTTTATCAAGGCTTCCTATCCTCTAATTATGAATCTCTTGCAGCACAAGGACAATCTTTCTCTCAGTATTATAACTCTTGAACCTTTGTCCCTTCCCGACTTGTTCAACAACGAGAGTTAAATCAAAATAGTATAACAAACATATATAGTTATCATAATCATTTAATTATTCAGGAACAATACCACATTAATTATTGCTTAAGAACAATGTACAACTTCACAATCTCAATATACAATTATAACAAGTTATTGGTTCTCTCATGGAATTCAAATTCAAATTGTTAGTGTGTCGGTACGTGGTACCCAATCTAATGTTTATATCGGAACATGACAATCGATTCAATATTTATGCGGGAACGTGACAATTGATCCAAGTTAGGGCATCAAGATGCAACACCCGATCCATTCAACAAGCCACAATCACAAGTATATTTTCAAAATCATACAATTAAGTTATGATTCATGACATTCATCATTCATCTATCCTCATTTACAACTAGAGTGATTAATAATGCAACATTCACATACATACCCATATTATATTGAAGCAAGGATAATCATATATTACACAATTATGAAATCACAACCATTACCTAGCCCTAGTTCATCGCTTACGGCTCCTTCGTACCATTAAGTAAACTTTTATTCGGTGCACGAAAGTCTACACATAATTCTTACCATTGATTAATATTATACTACGCGATGAACACAAATTTATAACTACTCAATTAATAAACCTAGCCTACCTGGGTGCCAAGCAGCTGCGTAGAATTTTTGCCTTCAATTTTTGTTCCCAAGCTTCGTGACCGTGACTTGACCGAAAATCAGCAATCCATAGATCTCTTTACTCTTGAAAACTCCTTCTCCTTCCTTCCCAAGTTTAGAGCAACTTTTTGGGAGATACTAAGGTTGTTTACGCCTAAAATTAAGTATTTTAGAAAGAAGGAGAAAATAAATTTTCGTGTTATTTAGATTCTGTCTCACCTATTCCGCTTTGGGCCCAGCTTACCTCGTCGTGGCACCGCCGCCCTCGCGGCATCTGGCCCGCCTAACCGGGGCAGTGACCTAGTTTTGTTTTTCCTAAACGGAAAAGGGCCTAAAATTACCCTCGAAATATTGGAAATAGTACAAAACTACCCTTCATCCACCTATTGGCTCCAAAATGCCCTTCTCATTCACCTATTGGATACAAAATACCCTTCTCATCCACCTTTGAGTTCAAAATTTACCACTTATTTAACAGTTTTAAATTTAAACTATTTAAATATTTTTTAAATACTTAGCGCTCAACTATTGGATATGTTTTAATTTATTAATATCATTTATATATAAACCAACTCACTACCCACCCATTATAAACCAATTCTAATTATCAAAATCACCATAAACACTACTAAAACACGACGAAATTACAGATTCCTGAAAATGACACCCAAAATTATCCGAGTCCGAATTGAAGCCCCAATTAGATTTAACTTGAGCCGTTTATTTAAGAGGAAACTTTTAATAGGATTCTCTTTCAAGCATGAATTCGAAATTTATGAAGGTGAAGAAATAGTATATCCCAAATTAATTCATGCACTTTTTTAAATATAATTTAATAATATTTATTATTTATTTTAATTATTTAAAGTTTAATTTATTATTTTTAAAAAAGGTTATCTATTAAGTAACATCACATAATTGAGACGAAAGAATAATTAAGATGAACATAGTCAGACTTTTAAGTTTAACCATAATTTTTATGAAGACACTTGAATTATAATATGTTTTGATTGAGGACTTGAATGTATGATGATGTACTTCTATAGACATTTTCTCCTCAAATATTTAGAAACACTCATTGACAGTAGCTTTCCAGCTGTTGCATTAGTAATGGGGCGGGGTTATTAATTGGGTGGGGTTTAATTATTAATGGATAGATATTGGATTTGCTTATAAATTATATCAACAATTTAAATTATAACAAATAGTTGAGTGATACGTAATAAAAAATATTCAACATTTAAATTTAAAACCGTTAAATAATTGGTCAATTTTGAACCTAAAGGTGGATGACAAGGGTATGTAAGAGCTAATACGTGGATGAAAAGGGTATTTTGGAGCCAATAGGTGGATGAAGGTAATTTCGTACCATTTCTAATACTTTAAGGGTATTTTAGGCCCTTTTCCATTTCCTAAATAAAGACGGTTCGAATCGTTACAACTTCAAAAAGTTTCAAATTTGACCCGTATAAATTCAGTCTAATATGTATGTTATCTCTATCTACGATCGCCAAAATTAATTAACATTACCACCAAATAACATATATCATAATTCAAGATTGTAAGAAGTATAAATCAAGACTAAAGAGTATAACTCACTATTATATGAAGGTCATTTTGTAGTTTATCTATTGTGGAAGTTTTCTAAGTATATGATATATAATTTTGTGATAAATTAATTTTACAGTAAACAACTTCAATATATTATTTAATAATTTTTTTCAAATGTTCATACGACATAAATGCGTCGTTTACAATCCAAATTGAGAAAGTTGAATTCCAAAAAAATCTATGCAGCAAAGAAATAGAGAATTGCATTAGATTATGAGTTAAACATTTCACATTCGAGGAATATATAAAATGTTGATATCTTTGAAAAAGTTCATCAATCTTCATATATTTTGCAAGTAGTATCTATTTTCTACAATATTATCATTTTCTTTTTGTAATATTTGTACCATAAGCTTTTATATGATAAAATACTAATAATTGATCAATTAATTCTTGAAGATCGATTCAAAGCCTTTCAAATCTCCACTGCTTCAACTTATTTATCATGTATTTGTAGTTTGCTTTGTCGATGAATTTTGTGATACATTTTATTATTTGTCTCCGATAATAGAAATACTTCTATTTGTTTTGGTATTAATATTAGAAGTATTTATTAAAAACATGATTTCTAACTTCCACAATAATAAAAACAATCATGAAATCAAATTTATTTCTATATACAATAACAATTATCATAATGTTATACTCTAAATATTGAAAACATTTATTAATATATTGATTTCTAACTCCACAAAAATGACAACAATCATGAAAGCAATTTTATTTCTATATACGATAACAATTGTGTTGGGAAAGACAAGGCACTAACAAAAATGCCTGACAGGATAACAGCGGAAGAATACCCAAGTCTATACTTTCCCTTTTCGCTTTGAACCAAGAGAAGACAAACAACCACAAGCAATATGATAGTAAGGCAGCAAGTAATTCAACCAAACAAATATAACAAGGCAATAATAAACAAATCACACAAGACACCAAGATTTACGTGGAAAACCCTTCGATGTGAAGAGTAAAAAACCACGGGACCAAAAGCTCCACTATAATCACCAAGAGTTACAATATTGTTCTCCAAAATTGGCCACAAAACAAGTGCCAAACAACGAGCAACAACAAAATAAGATTGCACCAAATCTAGAGAATTAAAGGAGCAAAATCACCAATTTCGCAGCTACTGTTCACGACAGCAAAACTGAAGCTGCAGGCCACCAAATCCAACTCTGTCAGTTCCTAATCAAAGATTGAGATGAATATAATATGCT
>NC_028638.1:36660736-36665363 GCF_001406875.1 Solanum pennellii
AATCACACAAGACACCAAGATTTACGTGGAAAACCCTTCGATGTGAAGAGTAAAAAACCACGGGACCAAAAGCTCCACTATAATCACCAAGAGTTACAATATTGTTCTCCAAAATTGGCCACAAAACAAGTGCCAAACAACGAGCAACAACAAAATAAGATTGCACCAAATCTAGAGAATTAAAGGAGCAAAATCACCAATTTCGCAGCTACTGTTCACGACAGCAAAACTGAGGCTGCAGGCCACCAAATCCAACTCTGTCAGTTCCTAATCAAAGATTGAGATGAATATAATATGCTGTCCAAAAATCAGCTCAATCGGACAAGAAACGAAGCGGGAATCGCAATTTGAAGTTGGCTGTTAGGGCTGAATTTTTTGACTACGAAAATCTGCTCTCTTTCTCTCTTTTTGGCTGCTGAAAAACTCTCTGTGTGTCTGAAAATAAGACCTAAATAGGCTTATATTTGCCTCATAAGAATGGGCCTATGGGCAAAAATGGGTTGGTCCAAATTGGGCTTTTATTTATCCACATAGGAAGGGAAAAAGGCCCATAACCCAACAAATTGAAATAATGTTATATTCTAAATTACAATAATGATTTTTTTTGATACTACACTCTAAATATCATATCGTAAAAGAAACTTTGAATCTTATCTCTCACAAAATAACCAATATACTTGTTTTTTTTCAAGTTATAGTTTATTTTTAATTTTTTTTTCTTGCTCTATATTTCTCAAACCCTTTTCTATTGACATTTTTATTTTTTGTTTTTTCTTTATCTTTTAACTACTCATTTTTCTTTAATTTGTATTTTAATATTCCTTAAAAATTGAATATTAATTTTTTCTATTGTCAAATTTTTCCTGTCAAATAGTTTATCATATTTGATATAAGAAAATATTTTGTATAAATTTTTCATGTTAAATAGTTAAACATTGTTCATTATTTAGTTCAACATTTATTCTTACGCTTGGTAAATATAGAGTAAATGTCATTTTATAACTTTAAATTAGTAGAACCATAAAAATTTTGATACAATAATAAACATTATATAATAAGAAAAATAAATTTTTAATCTAATTTAATTTCAAAAGTTAGCTCACATGGTGAGAATTATTCTATATCACAAGGAAATCAACTTCGTCATCCGCAATTAACAATACTGAATTCGACACTTTCTATTCAAGTTGGTAATCCACTAATCAGCAAGTGTTGATGATTGGATCCTACATAAACTATTTAGGAGTAATCAAAACATAAAAATATAAAAGTACTATTGGAAGCGATATATTGCCACAGTAATAATCAGGTAAATTTTAGGGGAAATTTGTTATATTTGTATCTAATTTTTAGTACAGGCAGATAAAATTATAGATATAATGTATGTTTCTTATGAAAAATAAAATGAAGATATCCTCAATGGGATAAAACCATAAAAATCATCTTGCCTTAGGTTCATTAGTCTCACAACATAATAACACAAGTTAATAAACTATACATGCTCCAAAGAAAAAAAAGATCCATATTTAGAACCAAGACAGAAAAAAAAAAATGAAAAGCACATATGAAGTCTTTCATGTACCATTTATGAGTTCTATTTTTCTCATATTAGTCTAGATAATACTGGTCAGTATCCTCATTAATATATTATCAGGTTATATTTATAAAAACAAAAGTAATAGCAGTATTGTTTCAAATTTTCAACTATTCTCAACTTTATCATTGATCTACAACGGAATATTATAATAATTACAAGTGCTGGCCTGCTGGGACCATAATAAAGATCTCGGAGGACAATGTTCAACTTTCCATAATAAGGAACTAATCCATTAGAAATTGATAGTTATAGCAGAAGTAGGGGAAAATTGTCAACATTAACATATAGCCTAAATGTAAACAATTTCATATTTCATTAGGCCAAAAGCATTTACCTCCTTCTTTTTTCATAATTCACAATTAGCTAATATTACAGTAGTAAAAAAATGCACATTTTATGATGACAATATTTGCATTTTGAGCTTGTGAAAGTATTGAGTAGCGAGGATCGAACATACCTTATTTATGAAGATGGTAAGAATTACGCAGAGAACGGTATTAAGAGCAACCATTTGTCAGAACAAGGTGCAATGCAATTATGGTTTTCCTCTAATGGATTAAGATACTCTTTGCTCAACTCCTAGAGATGGAAATAAGTTGTTATGTCAACAAAAATCTAGTGATAGTTATGATGATCAAACATGTGAGGGAGAACCACCCGTTCGATTATGGAAAGAGCTCAGTCAGAATCATTCAGGTTTGATCCATCTCACATTTTGTAATATATTCACATTAGCTATAACTACAAAAAGAAAAACTTTTAGCGGCAATAAACATGCACATTAACAAAGAGTGTTAAAGCCGTTACAAACATTAGTTAATTGTCATTGGGTCCTATGTCTCAATAGGCTTTAGAGACATTTACAAAGAATGTTAATTGCCTCTAAGAACATATTTAGCAACAATTAAGCTTTTTTCATTAATTAATTGCTACTAAAGATCATTTTTGGTGTAGTGTATTATCACAACATTAAAAAAAAATACAAACTTGATGATGACAATATTTTGCATTTTGGGCTTGCAAAAAGGATTGGGTGTCTTTAACAAGAAAAACAAAGCATTTGGTATCAGTGTTCAAGTTGCAACAAAAGTAATTCAAATTGTTTCACTTGTAAGCACCGTTATTTTTTGTAAGTTAACTGGTAAAAGATGATATTAGTGTTGTGTTCAATGTACCAGTATAATCCACTACTTATTCTTTACATGTTCATGGTCAAGTTTTTAGGGAAAAATATAAATACTACCAGTGATGTGGAGAACTTTTCGATTACAAATGCAATGACGTCTTCACAAATAATCTGGTCATCATTATAGTCCATGAACAACGCAATTTAGTGCGTTTGTTTAAATTAAAATATTCATACCTCCAAAGAGAACTTAAAATTAAACAAAACAAAGAGAACAGACAAATAAAATGGAGAACAGACAGAACTTTATCAATCAGCTAAAAGTGTTGATAGTGTTATATGATAAGAATATGTCACAGAAGGTAAGTTTAACTCATATTTACTTAAAATCAAAAGAACATTCTTTTATTTATCAGACATGTTATGCACAAACAAAAACAAACCTCTACACTTGAAAGCAAATAGCAAATCATACCGTAGGCAATATTTGTGTGGGTTCCGATGACTGCAATCTTAAAAGCGTGACTCTTAATGTCCTGCAAAAAAAGTGGCAGAATAAAGTACCACAAAAAAAATCAGATCGAAGGAACATTGTTTGATGCAGCACAAGCAATGAATTAAGCACAAAACATATACACATCTTCTTATGTACAAGGGAATAACGCATACACATGCATATATGTCACGACCCAAAACGAGCCGCGAGTGGCACCCACACTTATCTTACTAGGTGAGCGAACCAACAATCTAAACCCCAACGTTTACCAGTATATAAATTTTGAATAGTAAATAGAATGCGGAAGATCCAAAACTCATTAACGAAATCAATTAAATAAACTTCTGAAGTATAACACTTATCATCCCCAAAATCTGGAAGTCTCATCATTCTAACCACCACAATTATACGATCACAACATACAAAAAAAAAAAGTATATAGAAGACTTTACAATACCACCCAATACATATCAATCGCTATTTAGAGTTTATCTATCACATAGACATACACCATAACCTACCTTCACCGAAGAATCGTGATCGAGCAAGCTATCTCCCCAACGCCCTTTTGCTTTCCTCTTCGTTCTCTCTTTCTCGCTCGTTCTCCCTCTCTGCTTCTTTTTATTTTTCTTCTCCAGATTCTTTTTCTTTTACCCTAATTATCATATATTTCATTATAATAAAAGTAACCCATTATTTATTTTAAAGTTATCTCCTTTAACCTCCAAGTAAATAAATTATTAAACTTACCCCACTAATTTAAAGTTTGTCATGAATAGTCCAAAACACCCCTTTAAAACATTTAGCAGAAATCCGACCCAGTTGGGGTTACGCAACCTGTGACGGTCCGTCGTGTCTATGACGGTCCGTCCTGCAGGTCCGTCACAAAGTTCAGAGAGTTAAATTCAGTAAAGAGGTTTGTGACGGTCCGTCGTGTCTACGACGGTCCGTGCTGCAGTTCCGTCGTGAAGTTCAGAGAGTCGATCTCAGTACCCAGATTTCAGAGTTGAAGTGTTTTGGAACGAAGACCCTCGACGGTCCGTCGTGACCATGACGGTCCGTCGCCTGATCCGTTGACCCAGTCAGTTATTTTCAAAATAATTTTGCTGCTCGAACCTACCAAACAGGTTGTTACAATAGATACCAATTTACCCATCGTTCGTCCCCGAACGATCACAGGAAGAAAACAAGGGCGAGAAAGAGTACCTGAATCTGTAAAAAGATGTGGATATCTTTCTTGCATATTCGCCTCATTCTCCAAGTAGACTCTTCAACTGGCCGATTCTTCCACTGAACCTTGATGGATGCAATCTCCTTTGATCTCAACTTGCGGACTTCTTTAGCTAGAATAGCAACCGGATCCTCCTCATAAGACAAATTCTCGTCAAGAAGAACTGAATCCCAACGA
>NC_028638.1:36669977-36697228 GCF_001406875.1 Solanum pennellii
ACTGGCTAGAGTTGAGGACGAGTCGAAGTCAATGGTGCACTCGCTGCACTCCACAAAACAACAAGAAGAAAGTAAAAGTAGGGGTCAGTACAAGGAACACGTACTAAGTAGGTATCATCGGCCAACTCAAAATAGAAAGCAATATATACTGAATAATAATATAAAATCAACCACAATACTTAACAGGTGACAATCAACAAGTACAAGAACCATTGGCAACAACACCAAGTACACCTATGAGGACTCAAGCCTCCAATCCATACTCATTTGGGAAATAGGTTCTTCGAAATTGAGTATATTAACATAATTCAAGATTACTTCTCTTTATTCTTATCGTGTCGGAACGTGACACTCCGATCCCCTAATGCTACGTGTCGGAACGTGACACTCCGATCCATTATTCCTACCGTGTCGGAACGTGACACTCCGATCCATTATTCCTACCGTGTCGGAACGTGACACTCCGATCCATTATTCCTACCGTGTCGGAACGTGACACTCCGATCCATTATTCCTACCGTGTCGGAACGTGACACTCCGATCCATTATTCCTACCGTGTCGGAACGTGACACTCCGATCCATTATTCCTACCGTGTCGGAACGTGACACTCCGATCCATTATTCCTACCGTGTCGGAACGTGACACTCCGATCCATTATTCCTACCGTGTCGGAACGTGACACTCCGATCCATTATTCCTACCGTGTCGGAACGTGACACTCCGATCCATTATTCCTACCGTGTCGGAACGTGACACTCCGATCCATTATTCCTACCGTGTCGGAACGTGACACTCCGATCCATTATTCCTACCGTGTCGGAACGTGACACTCCGATCCATTATTCCTACCGTGTCGGAACGTGACACTCCGATCCATTATTCCTACCGTGTCGGAACGTGACACTCCGATCCATTATTCCTACCGTGTCGGAACGTGACACTCCGATCCATTATTCCTACCGTGTCGGAACGTGACACTCCGATCCATTATTCCTACCGTGTCGGAACGTGACACTCCGATCCATTATTCCTACCGTGTCGGAACGTGACACTCCGATCCATTATTCCTACCGTGTCGGAACGTGACACTCCGATCCATTATTCCTACCGTGTCGGAACGTGACACTCCGATCCATTATTCCTACCGTGTCGGAACGTGACACTCCGATCCATTATTCCTACCGTGTCGGAACGTGACACTCCGATCCATTATTCCTACCGTGTCGGAACGTGACACTCCGATCCATTATTCCTACCGTGTCGGAACGTGACACTCCGATCCATTATTCCTACCGTGTCGGAACGTGACACTCCGATCCATTATTCCTACCGTGTCGGAACGTGACACTCCGATCCATTATTCCTACCGTGTCGGAACGTGACACTCCGATCCATTATTCCTACCGTGTCGGAACGTGACACTCCGATCCATTATTCCTACCGTGTCGGAACGTGACACTCCGATCCATTATTCCTACCGTGTCGGAACGTGACACTCCGATCCATTATTCCTACCGTGTCGGAACGTGACACTCCGATCCATTATTCCTACCGTGTCGGAACGTGACACTCCGATCCATTATTCCTACCGTGTCGGAACGTGACACTCCGATCCATTATTCCTACCGTGTCGGAACGTGACACTCCGATCCATTATTCCTACCGTGTCGGAACGTGACACTCCGATCCATTATTCCTACCGTGTCGGAACGTGACACTCCGATCCATTATTCCTACCGTGTCGGAACGTGACACTCCGATCCATTATTCCTACCGTGTCGGAACGTGACACTCCGATCCATTATTCCTACCGTGTCGGAACGTGACACTCCGATCCATTATTCCTACCGTGTCGGAACGTGACACTCCGATCCATTATTCCTACCGTGTCGGAACGTGACACTCCGATCCATTATTCCTACCGTGTCGGAACGTGACACTCCGATCCATTATTCCTACCGTGTCGGAACGTGACACTCCGATCCATTATTCCTACCGTGTCGGAACGTGACACTCCGATCCATTATTCCTACCGTGTCGGAACGTGACACTCCGATCCATTATTCCTACCGTGTCGGAACGTGACACTCCGATCCATTATTCCTACCGTGTCGGAACGTGACACTCCGATCCATTATTCCTACCGTGTCGGAACGTGACACTCCGATCCATTATTCCTACCGTGTCGGAACGTGACACTCCGATCCATTATTCCTACCGTGTCGGAACGTGACACTCCGATCCATTATTCCTACCGTGTCGGAACGTGACACTCCGATCCATTATTCCTACCGTGTCGGAACGTGACACTCCGATCCATTATTCCTACCGTGTCGGAACGTGACACTCCGATCCATTATTCCTACCGTGTCGGAACGTGACACTCCGATCCATTATTCCTACCGTGTCGGAACGTGACACTCCGATCCACTAATGCTACGTGTCGGAACGTGACACTCTGATCCACTAATGCTACGTGTCGGAACGTGACACTCTGATCCATTATTACTACCGTGTCGGAACGTGACACTCCGATCCATTTATTTCATTATTTCAGTTCATCAAGCTTTCTTTATTTCAAGGCATTACTTCGGTATAGATGTTTCAAGATTAGAATTTCAACAGTCTCATCATTCTAACCACCACAATTATACGATCACAACATACAAACACACAATAAAGTATATAGAAGACTTTACAATACCACCCAATACATATCAATCGCTATTTAGAGTTTATCTATCACATAGACATACACCATAACCTACCTCCACCGAAGAATCGTGATCGAGCAAGCTATCTCCCCAATGCCTTTTGCTTTCCTCTTCGTTCTCTCTTTCTCGCTCGTTCTCCCTCTCTGCTTCTTTTTATTTTTCTTCTCCAGATTCTTTTTCCTTTACCCTAATTATCATATAATTCATTATGATAAAAGTAACCCATTATTTATTTTAAAGTTATCTCCTTTAACCCCCAAGTAAATAAATTATTAAACTTACCCCACTAATTTCATAAAGTTTGTCATGAATAGTCCAAAACACCCCTTTAAAACCTTTAGCAGAAATCCGACCCAGTTGGGGTTACGCAACCTGTGACGGTCCGTCGTGTCTATGACGGTCCGTCCTGCAGGTCCGTCACAAAGTTCAGAGAGTTAAATTCAGTAAAGAGGTTTGTGACGGTCCGTCGTGTCTACGACGGTCCGTGCTGCAGTTCCGTCATGAAGTTCAGAGAGTCGATCTCAGTACCCAGATTTCAAAGTTGAAGTGTTTTGGAACGAATACCCTCGACGGTCCGTCGTGACCATGACGGTCCGTCGCCTGATCCGTCGACCCAGTCAGTTATTTTCAAAATAATTTTACTGCTTGAACCTACTAAACAGGTTGTTACAATATACATGCTCTGTTATATGCACACAAATGATACAGTACACCCCTATTAGAATGGAATCATGGGAGTACTGAACCCAATTAAAAGCTATATGAAAATCAACAAATAAATGTTTGATATTGGTAGATACTTAATTACTGTTCAGCTAATAAGTTTGCATTACTTTGGTACAGTTATTTGATGTTCCTTCTTTGATTTCTCCTTCTCTCGCCTTTTTCATTCTCGATTAGGATCAAATCTGCACTGATGATCAAAATTATCCGTCTATTAATTGATTTGATACCTTTTCTCTTCGTAAGCATGAAAAATATAACTTTAAGAACCCAATGCCCATTAACATTGAAAAACACACATTAATCGAATATAACTTGACCAAATGAAGAATGCAGCCAAAGAACACAGTCCAAATAAAACAAAATCAATTAAGAATGAGCTGAAGATAGCAAAGAATTAAACATTAGGCTTTATTAACTATCAGTAAGAGATAGATGATCGTAAGAAACATTAGAAAGAGAGATAAATTTGGGACATAAAAAGGGGTAAAACTCAAAGATGTAGATTTCACAGTAAATAAACCAAGAACTTAAATGGTTTACTTGCTACATGGGCAAATTATATTCTTTTTGCTCGAGGATCTTGGGTGACATAATGGCTTAACATACTATGTGTTCCTTACTAAAGAAAAATATTTATTGTGAGTAAAATCAAACAACTTGCATGATGGAGTAAAATTCTCACATTTTGAATAGGAAGTATTCAAGGAGACCCGTGATAAAATTAGTCTTTATTCACTCCTAATCATTCACCATGTACAGCAATAGCGTCCTTTAAATGCAACTTAGAACCACTTCTTTTTTTCGGCATTTGAAATAAGCATTGACCCCTTGAATTATTTTTTTTAAAAATAAAACTTACCGTAGATCCAAAATAGAAAAAAATATTTGTAGTAGAGCCAATCATCTTAGCAAGGCAACAGGTAATGACCATAGCCATCTTGCCTCCAATTAAAACTCTTGGACAAGATTTCACCATAGGACTTGTGCTTAAAGAAGTACCTATTCCTCCAAATGCTAACAATGGCAACTGACAAGCTCATTGCAACCACATTCACCATTCACAGCTTATCTCACCTTATAATTTTTTATAAATGCAGCAGTAAAAATTGATACGATGATACCCAATGGAAATGAAATAGCCAAGGCTACTGCTGTCTGGAATAAATTTGACAGCTGTTCCTCGTTATCTTTTTCATGTTCTTCGTTCTGTTCTCATGTTCCGTTGTCTATCTTCATTTGATCTTGCTCTATGTCTAATTGAGAGTACACTGAGACAAACTCTAGGCCATCCTACAAGCATTGGCAAATTCAAAACACTCAAATGAGTTGACATCAATTAACAATGTCCAATTCACTTCATTCATGATAATGTCACTTATAAAATATTAGTTTATATCAATCACGTAGCAAGTAATAGTTTATACATTTATTGGGTTAAGTAATATAGCATCACTTACCTCTTTTTAGGTTTATGGAGCTTGTAATTGTAACTCAAGAATTCTTGAAAATAAAGATAACAAATAACTTTATTAATACAACTCCTATGTAATCATACATAAAAGAGTGCAGTACTGTGCTGGAATAATAAGTTACATAGCTAGGTGCAATAATCTCTTAACCAACAAATTTTCATCAATATAATTTATTAGTTCGTAAACATATAATGCAACAACATTGTATCTCTTTAACACAAAGCACATGCGATCACCTTTTGTTTCACCTTTATACATTTAAATGCTTTAAGAAAATGCAGTTGCCCAGGACTATGATTCCATCTACAAATTAATCAAGTATTTTTTACACAACTATGGTAAAAGAAATTAATTTACTTTAAATCATTGAAATAAAAAAAAAAAGAAAACATGAACCAAATAAACTTCATAGTGAAGATTATCTTCAGTGTTTACCCAAAGAGGAGCGACAAAATAATATGCACCTTAGTACTGAATCTCGTCACATATGAGGTCATATAAGAAGCCTAAGGTGACACATGGATTTGTAGAGTGAGGAGTATATTTGATCCTTTAAGTGTCTCAACTGTATCTTAACACATCATAAAAGAGGATATTGAAGAACCAATACTCGAAATAGAGAAGCATATAAAGTCAACAGTTTGAAAAAAAAAGTATGGAAGTATATTTGCTATTGAATATTCCTTCCTTTAAGTAGACCAAAGCAAGATCAACTTCCATATCATTAATTTCATGTCATCAATAATACAACATTCTCTCTACCTCTAAGGCATAGCTAAGGTTTTGCATATACTCTACACTCCACAAAGTGCAAACATCATTTTGTGGGACTACACTGAGTATGTTGTTGTTGTTGTCTACAACTTTCAAATAGTTGGAAGCTCTTATTTTTCAAATGTATCCACTTTTGCTGATATTTACATTATAAATAGCTTTATAATTCTAAGCTCTAAGCATCAATTTTGAACTTTTGTCAGTAACATATTGTTCTATCCTTTTAGTATCTTGATTATAACACTTGAGAGAAAATAGGGAGATATATTGGGAGGAGGCTGGCCAGAAATAGTAGGATATATGCTTGTCACTACATCTTTTTAGAGGACCCAAGAATTACGATATCTGAAACAAACTTAATTTTTTTCGTCCAAATACACACAATTTTCCTAACCAGCACAATAAGCAGCATTAGTTAACTAATGCACAAGAGGAAACTAAAACTCTTGAAATATTTATATGGAAGTTCAAAGAAATAACAGAGAAATTGAAATCGACAGTGAGGAAATAATAAAGAGGAAGAGAGAAACAAAATAGAGAACTGATAAAAGATGCAATAGAAAATAATCCGCCATTTGCTCCTAGAACAGTGGGTTCGTGCGCATAGTCAAATTCCTCCCCAAGGGCTTGCTTCTGGCCATGATGGTCTTTAGAAATGGTAATCCAGACTTGATTTTGAGCATCTAATTAAGAAGTTACAAGTACTTGTTAGTTCAAGAAGTGTTTCTTTCTTAAAGATGGGTGTTGTATGAAGACTTGATCAGCGATGTTTATAGAGTAGGATAATAAAAAAGTAAATTGCAGAGAGGACCGAAGGCTAGAGAATCGGAGGAGAAGACAATTAGACATGCACATAGAAATAAAACAATTGTCCTTCAAACCTTCACTACAATCATGAATCAAATGAGTTAAAGATCTACAGTAGGTATAGTATAACTCTCAATGAACTTGCTAAATTAGTTTAAGTACTCAAGTATTAAGCATACCTCCATAAATAAGTCCAAATGATGAAAATAGAAAAAACATGACAGGAGTTGAAAATGAAAAATGATTTTTTTGTGGCTGAAAAGCAGGAAAAAAACCCAATCAAACTGGATATGAACAGAATTTGAACAGACATATTTTAAAATTTCAAAAGAATTCTAAGAATTAAACGAGTTCTCTGTTTTGTTTCGCCGGCAAAAAATGAGAGAATAGCTTACCCGATAACGGAAACTATTGTTGAGAAGACAATAGAACTGTAAAATTAAACTTCAAGGTGCCAAGAAATCAGGTTTGGAAGCAAAAAAAAAAAATAGAGAGACTTTGAGTTGTTCTTTATTTGTCGGTGAAAGAAAGTGCAGAAATAATTGGTTGCTTCGAGAACTATGTCGAATATTTTTATCAGCATGAAATGACCAATATGACCTTGATCGTTCCATCTTCACACTTCTATATAGTGACTAGATATCAGGTGCCCGCGCTAGCGCAGGCCCAACGTATGTTAGTTTTTTTTCTTCCAATTTATGTGACACAAATAAAATGTGAAAAAATGAACTAAATTCTTTATATGTGTTTTTTAAAAAAAATATTTTAAATTATTAATTTATGTACCTTTTATGTCATTTTCGAATAATATATGTTAGTACATCTGTTTTATTTTATGTGATACAAGTAATTTTAGGAAAGTCAACAAAATTTCCTATATGATTCTCACTATTTTTAGTTGTCATTTTACTGTGATTCATAGTACTTTTTAGTTCATATGTAACTTTTTTTGTTTCAATAAAAATAAGGGAGTCAACCAAATTTCATCATGTTTTTTAACTATCTTTTTCTAAAAATATCTTAAATTGTTACATTGCGGTTTTAAGCTTTTTTTAAAATGTAATTTTCAAATATGTAACAAATTAGCAATTAAAAAGAATTAAAGTTTTAAAATCATTATATTTCTATATTAAAATATTAAAATCTTTAAAACTCCACATATATGCCCAAATTAATAGAAGGAAGTCAAATAATTTTTTTTTTTTTAAAATGTATGAAAGCTTATTTTAATAATAACACATATATATTTCATTTTTAATATATGAATCCATCCTTTTCGATTTATATGAACTTATTTTTTATTTTATTTCAAAAAGAAAATAACTTCTGAGTTTTATTTTTATATAGCATATTTAAGATCATAAAATTAAAAAATATTTCAGTACACAAAATTTAATTTACATATAAATTTTAATTTTAATTTTGATTGATTCCACCTAAAATTATACTTGGTATATAATTATTAAGAGCTAACAGTAATCATTATTTATTTATTTTCATATAATAAATAGATATTCCAATAACTCATAATAAAATGAAGAAATAACAAAAATGAGGCAATACTAATACTAATAACTAAAGATATTTCTAGAATTATTTAATTTTTTTGTTATCGTTTGTGGTAGATTTTTACTTGCATGGAATTACATTTTTACATTTGATCATCAATCACTTCATATATAGAAAGATTTTCTAGAATTATTTATTCTTGATAGATTTTATTAGAACGAAATTACATTTTTATTCTTAGTTGTCTTTAATACAAATATATCATCCAATTCATTTTTATTTGTAAAGTTACTTTTTAACATGTTTTTCTTTAATTTCAATCTATTATATATTATTAATTTTATCACACTTATTTATTTTCAAGTATATTAATTAGAGCCAAAATAAAGATGAAAATAATTAATTCATGATAAATTTTTATATAAAAAGTAGGCATTTTTTATAAGCATAATGAATAGAAAAAAATATTAAGAATTAAATGAAAGTAAAGCAATGTAAAATAGAGTGATAATAAAATAGATATCACAATAACTCACAAAAGAAAATAAAGTGAAGTAAAAACAAAATAAGTTAATGGTAATAACAATAACTTAGATGTTTCTAGAACTATTTAATTTTTTTATTATCATTCTTGATAGATTTGTTAGCATGAAATTACATGTTTGCCCTTGATCATTATTAACTTCATATATAAAGAGATGTTTCTAGAATTATTAATTATATTTCTTGATAGATTTTTGTTAGCGTGAAATTACATTTTTGCCCTTGATCGTCCTCCCACTTCACTCTTCTATATAATAGAAAGAATATATATATATATATATATATATATATATATATATATATTATTAATAAAAAAATTTTATTTATATATTAACAAACTAAAGTCTTAATTATTTTTAATAAAATATTGAGAAGTATAAACCTTAGCCTCAATAAAAACAAAGGGGCCTATGTTGCCGACTTTATATTCTAAATTCCGTCCGAAGGAGCATAATTGTCCTTTTTCAATGCGATGAGTCAAAATTGCAAATCGATAAATGTCAACAAATGATAGTAATACAAGGTATCTTGTGTCACGTAAAGTTTGGGTTTTCGCAAACCGCAATTGACTGGCTAAATTTGCACATGATGAGTTAGGAAGTTGTTGTCAGAGACGAATCTATTTTAATTTTATCGGAATATTATGATAAAAAATTATATAATAAATATAAGATAGATTTTTAATATATATATATATATATATATATATTATTGTCGAATAACGTCAATTAAAGAAGAAAGATAAGTTCACTGTTATTGAATTGTACAATTTGAATTACGAATGCTATTTTCAATTTATAAATTCAATTTTTATTACGTGTACAAGTCGTAAATTATTAACTTCATCTCTAAACTATTGATAGTCATATGTTCATTTACTTAATTAGTTATCAAATTTACTAACACACTCTTAAATTTAGATAGTCAAAGAAAAAATATTTTTAACGCTTCAATAATTCTAAGACATAATTAATAATTTGCATTTAAGTGTCGTACTTAAAAATTAAATTAAATTAAATTGTGGTGACTCACTTGCCCCCGACCCAACTAACTATTGTGACTATCACTTCCACTACTTTAAAAAGGCAAGAGTGGACCCCATTTCTCAAAAAGTTTCAACTTGTTCACGTGTTTCTAACACCTTCATAACCCACTCATCACAAAACAACCCTCAGATTTTTCAGTTTTCACTTTTCAAATAAAATTTGAGAAATATTTTTTTATTATTATTTTTTTCAATAAAATAATTAATTCTAATTTTTTGTATTTTTATAAAACAAATTCAATTAATTAATACATTGTGTTTTTTTAATACATTTTAAGTTTAATTATATGTTTTGAAAAATATGGTTGAGCATGATTCTAACTTCTCTAGTAAAATGGTTTTCTTTCTTTATGTTTTTATGGCGAAATTTGCTCTTTATTTTTACTTGTTCACGTTTAATTGACATATTTTTTTAATTACAATTAATTATTTGAATTTTATTTGATATGAAATTTATAAAAGTAAAAAAATGATCTATTAAGTTAAAGACAAATAGAAGTACCAAAATACATTTTATTTTGTGATATTATATGCCATGTGAAATATTGAGATAAAAGAATTATTTTTAGGAAATTGAAACATAAGAAGTATCTCTTAGGAAAGAAAATATTTGATAAAATAATTTATTCTCTATTTTATTTTTTTAATATATTAAAGTCAATTTTTTAGTAAGTTGAGAAATGGCTACGATTAGTAGTTATTGCTACTAATAAAGATAAAAAGTAATTAAGTGGTAGATTATTTCATAATTTTTCAATTTGAATAATTAAAAATGAATATTTATTTTTAATATAGTAAATAAGCAAATGTGGACAAACGGATTATCAATGTAAATAAAAATTAATAAATTATTTAACAAGATGATTAAAATAAAGATAGTGCTAAAATTACACCCTACTAGTTGAAATTACATTTTTTCTAAAACCCAATACTAGTTTATTTCATGACTTGTATCTTTACATGGATCTTTGCATACGATTTTAATTTAAAATCATAGAACATTTTCACTTGTAATAATTATTAATTATGCATAATCAAAGATTTTTAAATATGTAAAATGAAATTAGAGGAAGTAACAATTTAATATCCACTGTTTTCACTTTTCACAATCAAGCTGTGCTCGAGGAGCCTTGCCCATTCTTCACGTGCACGAGCATAACTAAAGTATCATTTACAAATTTGGCCAAATTTAATATATTAATTACTAATATTAATTAGAATCTAATAATTTTAAATTCGTAAACTTCAAATTCTTATTTTCACATTTGTTACCGATGAATATTCATGTGTATTCACAAGTCACGTGAATTTAGGTAGGCAGAAGGGTGTTCATTCAAACTTCTTGAATAAAAAATATATTATATGTAAATTTTGGATTCATTAGCACAAAATTAAAAATTAATTCATCTTTAAATTTTAATATTTTAAATTTTGTTAATGAAAATTCTGAATTCACGACGCTCATATTCATACGACTTTTTACAAGTCATGTATCTCCATGTGTATTCACAAGTCGTGTTTCACCAAATGTTGAGCCTTTCAGCTGGGTCCCCACCACTTTCCTATTTGTTTTTTTTTCCTCTCTCTATCTCTAGCGCATACACACATTGTACACACACTTGACTCTGCCAAACAGGGCCCAACACCACCGTCCCCTATCCCTTTTCTCTCTAACTCTTTCCCTTTCCGTCTCAGAAATTTCCACGTACTCGAACAACTTCCTTCGCATGGTCAATGATCACTTTTCCGATCACTTCCTCCCGCCGGCCAATTCACCAAACTAGGTTTTCGCAACTTTCTATCTCGGAGGTCAATTTCTCATGGACGATGATAATTCCAGCCCGCAGATGTGCCGCCCTTGTGTAGAAGAACCTCAGAGTCAAAGGTTGCTCGAGGACGCCGCATCGTCAGTAGAAAACTGCACATCTATTCAGGATATGGAAGGGAAGCAGCTGGTCGGAGTTCCGGGAACGATGTCCGCGGTTGCTACTGGAAATTCTAATTCTCCGGCGACGTTGAAGACGCCGATAGAGAACGGGATCGGCTTCGCTGAGAAGACGAAGCGAGGACGGCCGCCACGTGGAGTAGTAGTTAAAGCTCCGCAACCGAAGAGACAACGAGAGGAGGAGGAAGGGGAAGATGTCTGCTTTATTTGTTTCGATGGTGGTTCTCTTGTCCTATGCGATCGCAAGTGAGTGAAAGAGGCGTTTTTCATTGTTTGCTCTAATTGATTTATTTTCTTTTTGCCTCCTTTTCCATTTTGAATAATTTTGTCGCCAAGTTTGCTGACTTTCACTTCAAAATTGATATAGTAGCTCTTCATAAATGGTAAAGTTAAAGTGCTTGTCTTATTTGTTCCAAAATTGAGAAGTAGCTGATTGATTGTATTGATTTAACTGTAAAGGGGATGTCCGAAGGCATACCATCCAGCTTGTATTAAGCGGGATGAGGCATTTTTCCGCTCCAAAGCTAAATGGAACTGTGGTATGTACCTTTGCTTCTACGCTAACTTAAACAACCTGTTTACTTCATTTAGTCCTCAAGGCTTGGATTATTGTTCTCATCTCTGTTTATTGCACCTCATTTATGAATTTTGTCTCGGATGTGCAATTGCTAGTTAGTCCATTTGGAACACGGACTTAAGTATCAGGCAAGGTCATGCAGATTTCTGTTTGATGGTAGATTTGATCCATGAGTGGCATATCACAGGCAATAATGTCATATCACTTGAGCATCTGACATTTAGTTAAGCGTTTTCCATATAAAGGTGTCCATGCTACTGCAGTGACGCCAAAAACACATATATAAGGTGCAAATAATTTTTAAGGCAGGTGATAGTGCACAATGAAAATGGTAAGCGGGACTTCAATTACTTCCTCGTACTGCTATTCATAGATATCTAAGAAGTGAGATGCTGGATCTTTAATTTTACTGCTGCTTCGTAAGTTGGTCTGAAAGAACTGCTTACATCAATCATTGTGGCAAAAGATCAGTATCTCTCATCAGAACAAAATCAAGATTAGTACTTATTTATACTTTTTTGACAATTATTAGTACTTATATATAACTTCTGTGTATACAAAGAGTATATTTGCATCCAAACATTTAGCAAATACCTAGAATGGAAAGATGTGTGCATGCCAATTGCTACTTACAAAAGTCATAATATTTGAGTGAAAACTTGTATATGGAAACAAAGAGCAGTGAGTGCCCAGCCAGCCGATAGCATGGTGTCTTTGTCAGTAGAGAGAGTGAGAAAGGAAGGCACATATGAAGTTATAAGAAAGAATTTGAGTTCATTCAGGAATGGATAGAAGGAGGAACACTAGGAAGAGTATCCTAGTTCGTTCTCTTGTAGTCCTATAACATACACAAATAGAGAGTAGTGCAAGTAGCCATCATGTCGAAAGATATTGGAATTTATAGCTGCAATTAGCATTTCCGAAGTTGACGGAGCAGGTCCCAATCTATTCAATCCATCTAAATCGATCAATATTGACATGGTTCACGATAGTTGACTTACTAACTGGTACATGTGTATATTTTCTGTTGTAATCATGATCGGTTCACATGTTTTATACTCTATAGTTGTAACATGTTCAAAATGGTTGCTACTACCGAACATTTTTTTGGGGATGTGAAGACCTGAACATAATCTTTCACTGACCTGCCTTACTGTTGCCTTACTGTTGCTGATAACCTTACTTATCCAACAACAACACCAATAGTCCAACACCTAGTTATCAACTACGCCTCCAATTCTAATCTAGTTGAAGTTAGAATCAATTATATGAATCCTCACCATTCATTTTGCTCCAACTGGACCCATTCCATTTATATTCAATAACCATCTCGCTCTCTTTGCTCCGTTTTTCCTTTATGTTTGCACTCTCCATAAAGAATTTTAAAAACATGTTCACTTTGGGGCAATCTCAAAAAAAAAAAAAAAAATCTTAATGCAAAATTAGAAAAAGAAAAAACGAAACTAAATCTCCATGATACAGAGAGAAACAAGGATCAGATTCCTTTTAAAAATACAAAAAATATAAAAATGAACAAGGGTCAGATTATTTGATTAAACTAAACCTTAAGCAATCAGAGTAAATGGTACCATAGGAAAATGATAAATTGAACTGTCTAAACTGTCCATTACATTGAATGGTGTTGTTTTTTGGATTGCTCAAGAGAAACCTTGGTTTGACTTACTCGATAGAACCATTAGTTTTTCATCATTGTAATGTTAGAATAGGCTACGAAGAATCTATAGGTCTGAAGTGTATAAAGATTGATTTTGAAATATTATTTAGGATACCATACTAATAGTTAATGTGATCGAAGGAATTCTCTTTGTTGAGCAGTGTAACTTACCTACATCTTTGTTTTCTGTGTGAGTATATGTATGTACATTCAACATGCACAACATATACACTGATTGTCTATGAATATCAGGGTGCGGTCGCAAACATATATTAGACACCAAATATACATGGGAATTTTGCTGGTTAGCAGTGCTGAGCGTTTTTTCTATTTCATTTTAACACAATTTTTTTTGAACTTCAAATGATCTGTTTCTCCAGATGTGTTATGTTTGAATTTTTGGTCAGCAATGTTCATGAACAATTAATTAAGTTAATAATAGAAAATGATAAGATTCTTAAACGATAAGTCTTGAAGTTGTTGCTTGAAGTTAAAATAAAGTAGAATATGGTTAAAGATGCATATGATGTTCTATTGATTATCACATCACCAACTCCAAATGGTTTGCATGACAGAACATTCTCAAATTACCTTTATTTTCAGGTTGGCATGTTTGTAGTGTATGTCAAAAGGCTTCCCACTATATGTGCTATACTTGTACATATTCGGTGTGCAAAGGATGTACAAAAGATGCTGATTTCTTCTGTGTTCGAAGAAGCAAAGGCTTTTGCTCAACATGCATGAGAATTATCATGCTGATTGAGAATATAGACCAAGGGATCAAGGAGATGGTATGTTTTGCCCCATAATCTAATTGCTGATTATTAATTTGACATTTCATGATATCATCAAGTCTAAATACCAAGATATCCCTTCAAACTTGGCGGGATTTGTCAGTTAGACACCCACACACAGCTGGTGACCAGATAGGTACCTCTATTTGAAAAAATTGTGATCTGGTGTGTTCCACATAAATCTGAGCGTGTGAGACCTTAATCATGGTTTTTCTCTACTTCCTTTTTCAGAATAATATTGAATTTTGCATGGACCTCATACATCCACCCTTCTACGAGAGAACTTTCATGGCTTATTCCAATTTACTTGTGCAATTTTCTCGAACATCTATTTATCACTCGACAACAATAAGATGAAAGGAAGAACTTTCAGTCAAATCGGCAGGTTAAAGCACCCCTCTGCCACTGTTTCTTGACAAGTTGATAGGCCAAATCCAGATTCTATTGCAGGAGTACCAAATCTTCGGAACCTTAGTTTATCTAGAAATGGTCTCTTAGATCCTTTGCCTATTGCCGTTACCATATCCTCCCTTCAACTCTGTCAATAGACTTTTCATATAACAATTTTTATAATTTCAATTTGGGAACAGTGCCAGAATGGATTAGAAACAGAATACTTTCTGATGTCAACTTAGCAGACTGTAAGCTTAGTGGGACACTTCCAAATTTTACAATGCTTAATTCCCTTAACACCATAGATCTATCAGCTAACTTCTCCATGGATGGTATATCAAATTTCTTTGCACATATGTCAAGCTTGCAAAAGGCAAAGATACCCCACAACCAGTTTAAAACTGATGTTGCTGGGTTCAAATTTCCATGGAATTTCATCTCTTGACCTCTGTTCAAACGAGCTTTTCTGGTCTCTTTTAGAGATGTTAAGCAAACAACCAACCAATAAGACAATTAAATTCTTTGAGGTAATTAATACCTTGAACAATCAACTTTCTGGGAACATACCCGAGTTCATTGGTGGCTTAAACAGTGAACAAACCATCAATGGATATCAGAGAATGGACACATCCAAACAACTAGAAAACATGGCCAGAAAATGCTCTCGGGCAGCAAACCAACTTCTCTCCTGTAACATATTCTTTTCATTCCCCAAAATTCATGGTGATGCTTAGAGTTGTTTTGAGGTTCAATAGAATATTTGTTGGTATTTTTTAAAATAAAATTATAATTTATAGGGGGCAATTTTATAGGAAATGTTACACGTGACGTGTGTTGATTTGTTCATCCATCACATCAATTGTGAATGTTTTCATGTGTGAACATAGGTGTTCACAGACACACCTCTGCCAGGTAGAGGTATTTTAATGGTCACCAGGTAATGGAGTGTTTAAACAATTAGTACCAAGCTTGAGGGGCTACCCAGGTATTTGGCCTTCCACTAATTTTTTCTATTTTGAGTAAGAGACATTCTCCTGACGATTAATGAACTTACCTGTGAATATATAAAAAATGTCACATTCCCCAGTAACAGCTCTGATTATCAGTTCTAATTACTGAACTTTTGCAGTAAAAAAAAGAAGAAATCTTGATTTTGATACTTGTCTGCCATATGTATTTAACTTTGTGTGCCTAAAATCTCTTCAGGTTCAAGTAGATTTTGATGACAAAAGTAGCTGGGAGTATCTCTTCAAGGTATATTGGATGTACTTAAAAGAAAAATTATCATTAACACAAAGTGAACTTATTCAAGCTAAAAAACCCTGGAGAGGATCAGATACAGTACACGTTAAGCAACAGCGACTACCTTTTTGTCATCCTGTTGCATTTGATGGCAAAGGTATTGTGGGCAAGTCTTTTGACCATCTGGAGCTGAAAAAACCCGTACAATTGCTGGAGCCACCTTGCAAGGATCCTCCAATCACTGAAGTCCAAACAATTGCTGAGGCTGAAAATTTAAGTGGTCCTGGTTGTACTCCACAGTTGGAAAAAACACAGCACATAGAACTAGAGTTACGGAGGAATGATTCTTTAAAGAAAGAAAAAGCAAGTGCTTCCACGGGGACATCATTGAATGGACGCATTGAATGGGCGTCCAAAGAGCTTTTGGAGTTTGTTGCACACATGAAGAATGGTGATACTTCTGCTCTATCACATTTTGAGGTGCAGGCACTATTACTAGAGTACATAAAGAGAAATAAACTTCGAGATCCTCATCAGAAAAGTCAAATAATTTGTGATTCGAGGCTCAGAAGTCTTTTTGGAAAACATCGTGCTGGCCACATAGAAATGCTAAAGCTTCTTGAATTTCACTTTCTGATAAAGGAGGATTCGCAGGGGAGTGCATTTATACCAGCTGGAATTGTTGGAAATGTTACTAGTCGTGTGGAGGCTGATGATAATAATGATATCTCATTCTTGATGAATAAAACTAAGAAACGTAAATCGCGTAGACACACCGAAGAAAGTTCAGTGCAGATAAATCTAGATGAGTATGCAGCAATTGATGCTCATAACATCAATCTCATATATTTGCGCCGTGATTTGATGGAGAGTCTTATTGAAGATATGGAAAAGTTCCAAGGCAGAGTTATTGGCTCGGTTGTCCGTATAAGAATATCTGGTAACAATCAGAAGCAAGATATGTACAGGCTTGTCCATGTCGTAGGTACTGATATTTCTTTAAAAGCTTTTTTAAACTGCTCATGATGGTATAAATAAGATTTCAATCTAGTTTCCAGAGCACATAATTTCTTCAACTCAGGTACAAGCAAGGCATTTGTTCCATATAAGATTGGGGACAAGACTGCTGATGTACTGCTGGAAGTCTTAAACTTAAACAAGAAAGAGATTGTTCCTATTGATTCTATTTCAAATCAAGATTTCTCTGAGGTAATTAGATACAAGTGACTCTTCCTTGTTCACTACTTTGAGTTGCAAAATTGTTGCATTTATCAATGAATAGCTTCATTTTCATGTTTACAAATGGTACATAAATCTTTTTTCTGCTTAGTTCTGCGAAGAAAAAAAAAACTTTGGACCTAATTCAATCCCAAAAAGTTAGCTCAAGAGATCAGGATTGTCTACGATCATATAAAAAAAATACAGTCCATGCAACTTGTTCACTCTAACATCCTTTGGTGGTATGCTCAGACTGGTTGGAGTAATGATAACATAATCTGGGTCCCTACCATGGTTAGTCTAGTATCAGCGATGAATTTGACTTTTATATGTCAAGCAAAATGGACCTTGGACCTAATCTATTCCTAAAGTTATAACTCGTGAGAGTACTGTTTGGAACCATATGAAAAGACTACCACCAATACTTAAGCTTAGTGATATCACAATAGGTGGGTTCAATTGGTTTTGTTCCCTTTCTCTTTAATTGTCTCCTATATGATAATAAAAAACTTTTTTTTTTTTGAAGTGACTACCACCATACCACGCATACCTTCAACAGAGTGGGACTCTCAACTACTACTCTGTCACCCTAATATGTTGTTCCTGTATAGTGTATATGGCTATTTCAGCAGGTGACTGTTGTTGATTCGGATAGTTTCTTAATCATTTATTGGCATATCTTCAGGATGAATGCAGAAGATTACGTCAGATTATAAAATGTGGGCTTGTAAAGCGGCTGACCATAGTAAGTGTTGAACCTGATGTCACTTCTAAGTTTTGCGTTAGGATATCGCAATGACTGACTAAATGATGCTTATTCTTCAACATAGGGCGAGATAAGGAAGAAAGCAATGGAACTCCGTGCAGTAAAACTCAACGATGTATGTCAGTTACTTTTCAATATTGATCACACCTTTTAATTATTCATCGCAATTTTCTCTATCAGTATATGTAGAGATGGACATGTTTCCCTTAATAAAATGGTCATGCAAATTTAATTGAAATGATTATGAATGGGCCACAGCCCACAAGAAATTGGGATGGGAGGAGCATAATTTAGTCTTTAAGATGTCCTTTTCTTTTAGATCATGTTTAATGATCTTTGATATGAGCATTTCATCTGGGTATTAATTGAATACATTTTATTTTATTTTTAGCCAGTTTTTGCATGACTTTGAAGGGCCTAAATGAAGTTCTAATACCTATGTATCTTGAAAGGCGAGTATGCCTAGGCTAGGAAGCGGCCATGCCACATAGTTTGTTAGTGATATTTTGTATTGGAAGTAGTAAATATTTCACTTGATCATGTGATCTCAATTGCAACAGAGAGGAATTGGTATAGTTGAATCTCTTATAATTGTGTTTAAATATTTCCTTCCTTTTTCGAATTCTATTGTGCTACTAAATTGCGTGGTGTCTAAAGCACAAAGAAACTGCTTCTAAAAGAAGGAAAAGGTATTGATTTCTGAATGGTAACTAATCTACACATTTTGTTGCTCTACATTCCACAGTAGGTAAACTATTCTGACTAGTAAACAAACATAGGTAAATTGTTGTAGCTACTACTCTCATGGAACTTAAATATTTTTGTATTTGAAGATTTTATATATGCTGTCACTGTTACTATTTTCTATAAAGATGCTATATAAGCTGTGTTGTGATGGGCTTTTGTTTCTTTATTTTCGAAAAAAGAACAGACTTTGGAAGAAGAGATACTGCGACTCAACAATCTTCGTGATAGAGCAAGTGAGAAAGGGCGTAAGAAAGAATATCCTTTCCTCTGTTGAAACTGTTAGCCTCTATATATTGTTATCTCAAGATTAGGTTGATGGCTTCAATTTAAATAGCAGAGGCTCTATTTTAGAACTTCTGTGTTTTTCTTCTTTTCTCTTGCTCCACACTTTGTTTTGACAGTCCCATATGTTTCTGTCTGTTTAGATTGATAATTTAGTTTATAGCATGAGGGAAGAAAAAATGAGTAGGTCAGAAACAGGGGTATGAACTAATTTAAATGGCAATGAGAAGGTTGGTCTCAAGTAGGCATATGACTAATTTGAATTACATTTACAATAAGTTGAAGTTACTTGAAAGAAAAAAAACACGAACTCCAGGTAAAATGCCAAGTGCTTTTTTTTTTCTCTCATTGTTATAAGCAGATGGATATATTTACTTCGTATAAATAGGGGTGCTTCTCAAAAGTCAATAATTATTTTGACAAGGTTCTGACTATTTTTGCTAGTCAGGATCTTCAGATACATTAGTAGTATTTACCATTTTTTATGAACTCTAAATTCATTTTAAAATTGGATCACTCGTATTCACTTTTTCTTTCTGCAGTCACCTCTTATAACTAGCACAAAATGATATATGTGTCGTACAAAAATTACTTAACCTATAGAAATGCACAAACTAAATCTTTAGCAATGAATTAGAGTAAACCATGAAATTGCCGCGGGATGATAGTGCTTTTTTTAACAATTTTCAGTTCAACATCTAAATCTATTGAGAGTTTTCTTAGATCTCTCTGTAAAAGATTTGATTTTAATATTCTTCTTTGGATAAGAGCATATCATTTCAATATCTATGGATATCATTTTTAATTGGAATATTGAACAAGACTTTGAGCATGGGTATGAGGACTTCCTTGACAATTCCCACGCTAAGAGAATGTGTAGAGAAACTAGAGCTTCTGAAGACGCCTGAGGAACATCAGCGGAGGCTACTTGCAACTCCAGAAGTGCACGCTGATCCAAAGATGGATCCTAATTATGAAACTGAAGAAGATGCTAGAGAATCTGACGACAAAAAACAAGGTTACATCATTTTGATTTTAGTAACTTCTTTCCAATTTATTGGTGATCTCTTTTTATTGGGCGCTATTTGAAAGATTTTCTTACTGTTGATGGTAATGTAATGCAGTTGAATATGGGGGGCCAAGATTCACTAGATTTTGCAGAAGGGAAGACAAGCCTATGTCTTCATGGAGGAAAGGTGAGGTGGTTGTTGTACTAGTAAGTCTTCCAAAAGTTGATTCTTCATGAACTAATTTTTTTTTTTTTATCCAGATAAAGAGGGATCTATCATGTCTCGATGTAAAGTTAGTGAAAAAAGAGAGGTTCATGGAAATATCATGAAGAAACTAGGGAATCAAGGTACTGCACGTCAGGTTGTGGATAGGTGTGCATCTGAAACTTCAATTACAAGCTTTTCTACAGTGAACTCAACATTCACCAACTGTAGTGACACTGACAAGCTTTGGCATTACCGTGACCCTAGTGGTAGAATACAAGGACCGTTTTCAGTGACGCAGTTGAGGAAATGGAATAAATCAGGGCTTTTTCCCCTTGATATGAGGATATGGATAAAAGGTGAGCGTGATGACTCGGTACTTTTAACTAATGCACTAAAAGGGCTGTTCGGTATAGCCCCTCAGGTTCATGGTGAGATTTCACACCAGTCTCAGGAGCTTGGTGCTACTTCTGTTAACAGTAGTGTTGGGTGGTGTGGAAGCGCAACTGGAATAGGGAGAGAATGTGTAGAGAAGGAGGTACCTTGGCACCTCCGTATTACAAATAATCATTCTAATGGTTACACTGAGACGGCGAGGATGGATGGGCTGTCATCATCTTTGCCACAATGTTTGGACTTGAATAATTCTTATTCCAACAAACCCCATCCATCCAGCCCAGAACCATCATCCAGTCATGGGAACGTGTATGGAGCTCCTTCCAATGGGAAAAGATGCCATGAAATTGTTGATGTTCAGTCCAGTACAGGTCATATGATTCAGGACTCAAGTAGAAGTGGTTGCAACCATAGTATGCAATCTCACAGTCAGAGGCACTCAGGGCAGTCTTGTGGACAGAACTGGGAACCTTCAAACAATAATAGAAGTTCAGTTAACATAAATTCTGGATCTAGTTTTGCTTCAGTTTCCAAGTCAAGTGATCCATCTCAACAGAAAGGTATCACAAGTTATCCAGATCTGCCCAGTCCAACCCCCAAAACAAGCTATGACGATGTTGATGCTCAGGCTGCTGAAGAGCTACTTTCTTTGAGTTTGGTTGTTCCAGTTAGTGCTTCAAATATCCAGGATTTGCCTAGTTCTACACCAGAATTGGAAGAAGAAGCTCCAGTTGGGCAGGCTGCAGCAAACAAAGATTCTTTAACTTCTAGTTTTCCTGTTCAGGATTCAGGTTTTAGTTGGAGCAGTGCTTCTAGTCTGGTGATCGATGGGTCCCAACTTCCTGAAATAGCTAATGGATTGGGTGGACCAGCTGTGAAACCATCTATAGACTCTGCTCTTATCTCTGATTCTGCACTGAAACCTGCTGAAGCAGTAGGTGATCATGTCGACACACCTACATCAGATGTCAACCAACTGAAACCAGCTGAAGCAGTGGGTGATTATGTCGACACACCTACATCAGATGTCAACCAACTGAAACCAGCTGAAGCAGTGGGTGATCATGTCGACACACCTACGTTAGATGTCAACCAACTGAAACCAGCTGAAGCAGTGGGTGATCATGCTGACACACCTACATCAGATGTCAACCAACTGAAACCAGCTGTCGCAATGGGTGATCATGTTGACACACCTACATCAGATGTCAACCAACTGAAAGAATCTGAAGCAGTGGGTGATCATGCTGACACACCTACATCAGATGTCAACCAACTGAAACCAGCTGTCGCAATGGGTGATCATGTTGACACACCTACATCAGATGTCAACCAACTGAAACAAGCTGAAGCAGTGGGTGATCATGTCGACACACCTACATCAGATGCCAACCAACACCCTGATAATTCCTCATCTAATCCAATCTCAAACTTCTCCGATTGGCGAGCAATCTTTGGTGAGCCAATAGAGTTCAGCACTTTAGATGAGGAATCCGTGTCCGACCTATTAGCTGAAGTTGATGCAATGGAATCTCAAACTCAAAGTGGTATGGGTTCACCAACCTCCGCCATGGGGTTCTGTGAGGAGACAATAGCTGGATGTAGAGGGGACTTTTTCAGCTTTTTGGAGGAGCTTAGTCCCACGCCTGACCCTGCAAAAAATGATGCCTTGAGCTCCACTGAAGATATACAATTACCTTGTCAATCCTCTCTGACAAATGAACTAGCGAGGACATTACATGCTGAAGCTTTTGATCCTTTTAAGAGGTCTAGCAGGACTTCGTCTACTAGCAGTGAGGGAGAAACAAAGTCAGCTGATATTTCCTTTTCCCAGGGGGACACTGGGTTCAATATACCTATACCCTGCACCACGGGGAAAACTGCACTTTCAGTCATCAGCCAGAGTACTGAACTGGAAGCTATAACCACCGACTGTTGTGCAGCACCTGGAAACATGTCTTACTGTGGACCAGTTCAGGGATTCGCAAATGTTAATCAAGTTAGCAGCATGGGGACTGCATGCGGTTATTCAAACACGAATGATTCCCCTTTCACCAGGAATACATTGTCTGAAAGCCAGTGTATATACTCGGGGGAGAGGTCTGGTGGTCCAAGAGACTGGGTTATTCCAGTAGGGGATTTGGGATTTGAAAGGGATAGGTAATTGTGGTGCAGACAGTGGTTTGGTGGCAAGGGATACTCTTAACCTCCCCAAAAATGACAATGTGTTGGCAAATTTTATGAGAGCGGACTTTGCAAGAAGGGGGCATTATGCGACTATTTGCACCTTTGAGAAGGTATGAACTTAAAGGTGAATTCAAACATATCATTTTTTAGTAGGATGATCAAGATGTAGCTAAAATATTAGTATGATTTTTTAGCTGATCAAATATCAGTTAAAGAAGGCAGGATACCAAAAGAATCCCACTGAGTTCCATAATGTTAACCAGGTAGATACTAGTACACTAAAGCAGACAAAAATAGTTGTATCATTCTTGTATTTGATCCTGCGATTGTTGCTCTATGTACAAACTACAGCAGTGAATTGATGAATTTGTATGTATACATCAGAGATGAAAGTTTTTGCTCTTTCGAGATTGATTTGTTTTCACTTTCAATCTTGTTGGCAATTCTAAGGAACTAGTTCAAGATACTTAAATTATCTTTTATTGAAATATGTTTGGTTGGCAAAATTATTCCACTGAGCAAAAGGGATTTTGTTAAAAGAAAACAATATCTACCCTGACATTATTACATATTGGTAACGTAAATTTCCTCAGTTTTACCAAAAAGCCTATGTATATCGATTCTCTGAATACTGCAACAATCCAAAAAAAGAAAAAAAAATCCTACATTTTTTCAGCTTTATTCGAATTTAGGCCAAAATAGAAAGTGAGTCTTAACTAATTTGCTTACGTTTGGTCTGAGGAGAACTACAGACTCTGTTGGTTAATTGTTGTATGTAATAATCATATTGTTTGAAAATTATACAAATAGTACTAAATTTTGAACTCAAAGATTCAAAACAAATTACATACAACATTGAATTCTAGAGCTAAAGTAGGTGAGTCAGTCTATCATTTAATATATTAACTTTTAAAAATCTCTAATCCCATTTTGACACGTATATATACACTAATTATAAATGAAGAAACCAAAAAGAAAAAAAAAGAAGCATAATCTTCTCTTTTTCTTTTAAATTTGTTCTGCACTAACACTTTGAAGTTCAAAACCCTACCTTGAAAAAATAAAATCTTCTAAACTTTAAAATGATAATAATAATAATAATTCCTTAAAAAAACTACTTCTAATACTATTAATTTTTTCAAAAACTCTGGACCGGCGGACCCGGTTCAGTTTCCTTCTTCCGCCGCATTTCCAAAACTTTCCGGTGACTGTTCGAGTGTAACCCAGTCGAAAACGTCGGACTACTTGCCGGCCGGTATTCTGGTAACAGCCGACCGGATTTAAACCGGACTCCACATGCATTGCAAAGTGTTTTCTCACCTAATGGACCGGTCCGCCATAGTGGAGTCTTCTGCACCCCACAATGACTGCACTGTTTTGCCCCAATTCCTATACGTTTCTCCATCTTCTTCTTTGGTTTCCTCGCCGCCGGTTTATTTTCTACCGATAACTCACCCCAAAAATTGTTGGCTGTAGTGGAGGAAGACGAAGAAAATGACATTGACGGAGGTTTATTTTTCTCTCGTTCGGCACCAAACGGAACGGTGAAACAGGGCTTCTCTCGGACCGGAATTTCTACGTTTGAATGAACTTTGAGAGATTTTTCCGGTAGGTTTCCGGCAGAGTATGTAAGTGAATACTCCGAAAATGAATCTTCCACAAAATGAGATAACCATTCTAGGTTATCCAAATCAGCCCCCTGCAAAAAAAAATGGTTCAATTCATTCAAAACAAAAAAACAAATTGATTATTTCACAAAAAAAAAAAGAAAAAGGGGGGGACTAAGCTTACAGGAAGGCTGATTTCACAACCAAGAAGAGAACCAAAATCTTGTTTCACAGAAGGAATAATAACAGTTTCTTTATCACATTCCTTAATCTGTTGCGACGACGAAGACTTGTTGTTTTCATTTTCATTTTCATTTTGTTCGTCCTCAGAGAAACCATTTGACAAGTCAAGAAGGTCGTCAACAAACAAATCATCACCGGAAACAAAACTTTGACAGTTGCCGGAGTAATCCATTTTCTGTTTAAGAAGAAAATGGTGAGAGATAAGATTGCGTTGGGTAAAGAATTGAATGGGGGAAGGGAAGGGAACACAAGAAAGTTACTCTCTTGTTGTCCTTCAAAACGTTACTTGCCCAAATACTTCTATTTTTTTCGCCAATATGAGTTGTGGTGAAATGTTACTCTGAATTTAATTAGACGACTAAGAAGATATTCGAATTGATTGTTTAAAAAAATCTGGATTTAAAATTATTTTTTATTTTTTCACAAATACTACAGGGAATGAAAAAAAAAAATTTATATAAGTCAATTTAAATACTCTCCTAGTAGTAGATTTTGAAGTTTGAGAGTTTGGAAATTTCAAAACTGATCTAAGCCCTTTATTGGAGCTTATAATAATATTTGCTAAGTAAGATGTTTTCAAAATTTAGTTGAACTTCATGGCATTTTTTTAAAGAATTTGAAAGACGAATTATTCATATTTATTTTTAACTAAATGGTGAAACGCTATTTTAAATTCAAACTATAGATATAAAAATATCATTTTGGGGCATCTTTTTCTTAAATATTTATTATGTGCTATAAATTTAAATTAATTAAGAGTCTAATATAACATCAAAATAACCTTGAAAACCGAGAAAAAAGAAAAAAAGGTGATGCTTGCCTTCTTTTTGAAAAAGAATGGCTGTACTAATGAGTAGTAATATTTTATTTCTATTCTATTGTAATTTTATATTTGTATATATATTAATTTATGCACTCCTATTTTTGTTATAATTAATTTAAATTACATAAAAGGAAAAGTCAAAAGTCATAGGAAATACGTGATTACAATACCATCTATCTTTGTCAAAAGTTATAAAAAGTATACATTGATTATATAATAAAAGTTATATAAAATTATAAAAAGTAGACATTAGTTATACAATATAACTTACTTATACATTAGTTGTACATTAACTATACATTATGATACACTCCAAAAAAATTGACTTTAGTTTAATTATGCATAAATATATCAATTTTTTAATCTTGATCAACATAAAATTACCTCTAAATCGTCCCAATCATAAATATAAAATTTTCTCAGTAAATTAAATCTTTTATTATATAATTTACTTAAAACAATTGACATCCAGATATCATTTTGGTATGAAACAAAGGGGTATCGGAGTTTGTTCAGCCCACTTGATTCTTTACCACTTGATTTGGTAAAAGTAAGTACGGATAGCTTCACTTTTTTAAAAAAAAATTACAGATACCGTGATGATACCTCTGTTATAGAGTAATTTTCCAACATAGTTATCTATGTTTGGGAAATTACCGAGTAATATTATTTATGTTTGTTTTAGGATTATAATATCACTTAACTTTGCTTATTTTTCTTAAAATATATTTGACACAAAAAAAATACATTATTTCTCTTCTACTAGGATGCCATGTCACATTTTTTAACTTATTATTAATATTTTTCTAAAGTCTTTTAAAGAATCAGAGCAACCCACATATTTTCTTGAAGAATCGGAGGAGCTCATATTAGTGTAGTTCTTAATTTAATTCTTTTACTGGGTATAATATGTGGGTCTATTTATTTTTTTTTAAAAAAATCTATCTATATAATAAGAGAGGTAAAAAGTGTCACATGTCAGCACCACAAATATTCAATAATTTTAATTTTTCAAGAAATATTTTAAATATGCTCTAAAAATACAATTAAAAAAAACAGGAATTTTAACGGAAATAGATGATTTTTAAATGCCTCTAATTTCAATTTTAAAGAAAAAAGATGAAATTGAACTATTTTTTTAATAAAAAAAAAGTAATGGCTATTACATGAAAAAAAAAGATCTTTAAATGCTTCAAATTTCAATTTTTAAAGTTAAAAATTGAAAACTGAAAATTGATTTATTTTATAAAAAAACTGTAATGTCTATTCATATTTATCACACTTTCAGTGATTTTAGGGAATGCTCCAACAAAATGGAATATAGAAATATCTATCTAAATAGGAGAAGATAAAGTGCACCATAAGAAAACTATAATTATTATTTAAAAAATTTGTCACGACCCAAAACCGGGGCCGCGACTGGCACCCACAATTTCCCTCCTATGTGAGCGAACCAACCAATCTAACCCTTATCATTTTAACATATATCAACAGAAAATAATGCGGAAGACTTAAACTCATTAAATAAAACAAATCAACATCTATTAATT
>NC_028638.1:36703810-36759983 GCF_001406875.1 Solanum pennellii
TATTAATATTAACCCTCTAACTTTATAATTAAGGAAAGAATAGTCCAATGCGTCCCTTAAAACGTGTGAAGAAATCCGATTCTGCCTGGGACTTGCGCAACCTGTGACGGTCCGTCGTGCCTGCGACGGTCCGTCACGATGGTCGTCGCAACCTCCCCAAAGTCCAGGTGGACTGTGACGGCCCGTCACACCTGTGACGGTCCGTCCTGCACCTCCGTCCTGACGGTCAGAGACTCGTTTCCCGTACCAATTTCTCAAGAGTTGAAGTGTTTTGCAATGGGAGCTTACGACGGCTCGTCGTGGATGTGACGGCACGTCCTGCAGGTCCGTCACAGATTACAGAGAGTCGATTTTCAGTACCCAATTTCAGAATTCTAAGTATGCTGAAACGAGACCCTGCGACGGTCCGTCGTGCCTGTGACGTTCCGTTGTGGGGTCCGTTTCCTCAGCCAATTTTCCAGAATTAAAATCTGCTGCTCAAAACGACTAAACAGGTCGTTACAAAATTAATTAAAAAACTTATATTAAAAAATAATAGTTATGATTAAAAAATTAAAAAACTTATTTTTAAAAAAATAATAAAAACAGTCCATTACTAGTTTGTTGTAGAAATGGGGTATTTTTTTTTCATTCATTTTTAAAATTTATTTTTATATATCTAAAAAACAAAACATTTTCAAAAAACATAAATAGAAAACAATATTTTAAAAAATATATATACTGCTACCTAATGTTTAAATAGGTTTAACACATACTTTTTTTAATTAAAAAAATAAATAATGTGACATGACATCCTAATAGGAGAGAGATAATGTACTTTTTGTGTCAAGTATAGTTTGAAGAAAATAGGTAAAGCTGGGTGATATTGTAGTCGTAAAACAAACATAAGTGATATTCCTAGATAATTTCCCAAACATGGGTGACTATCTAGGGAAATTACTCCTCTGTTATAACAACTGGAACACAATAAATGTATATTTTAAATAAGAAAAAAAGAAGAAATTAAAGTATGAAAAATTACAACTCACGGATAGAGATGAAGTAGTAAGTACTTTTCATTTTTAATTGAAGTTAGGTAACACTTTAACTTCAAATATGAGACTTTCTCACACAAATTTAAATTTAGTCGAACTTCAATATAGACACCAAACACCAAATATTAAAAAAAAAAATCTTTTATCTCTTTTATCCTTATTTTCTACATTATTCTAGGAGGTGACTCTCTCTATATATAAAAGTTTTGCAACAAAGAGTAGTTGATTGAAGATTCTTCTATGAATGTAAAGAGTTGTTGATTTAGTATTTTTCTACCAATATTGGAATAGGTATGTACAATTTTAGGTAATGGCTTTATATAGTGTAGTTGATCTTTGTATGTGAATTGCAAGTGAAACAAATTTAATAATCCTCCAAACTATGTATTTAATTAGATTCTTCACCTTAGTTTTGTTATTTTAGTTGCCCTATATTAAAATTAGATTTTTTATTTTAGCAGAATAAAAAGGATTTTATTACTCCTTCTGCTCCATTTTATAAAAAAATTAATTTGACTTGATGTCGAATTTAAGAAAGAAAAAAAGATTATTGAATTTTGTAGTATAAAATAAGTGAATAGATATTTGTATAACTATAAATCATTTTATTTTAGTAGAATCCAAATGAATATTTTAAAGTTCAAAATGTTAACTAATATAGAAAATTGTCATTTTTTTTACTGACTAAAAAGAAAAATAATTCATATAAACTAGATAAAAAGAGTACTTGTTTTTCATATAACTACATAGATTCGTATTTCAAAGGATCATTAGTAAAGTTAGTTTAGTTGTCAAGTCAGCAAGGACTAAGTAATAATCTATGGAACAACGGGAGTTTAATGTATATGACCATTTAATGGTGTGAAACCTTTTGGATAAAAAAAAAATTATACCACATTATCTAAAACATACAACACCATGTTAAGGGTATCTTTGAGCTGATTTAACCTTACAATCGGTATCATAGCTCAGTTTTAACGGAGCAAGTAAGACGAGAGTCAATTCCCTAAATGGTCATTCAAGTTAAGAGAATTGCATTAAAATATCATTTATGTTTCATTTAGAACCAAAATATTACTCAACTATCACTATTTTCCTCCAAATATACTTGACACTTCAGAATGATCAGTCTCTCCTAGTTGGCATGACATGTCATTAAAATCTTTTTTTAATAATAGACTAATTTAATTCATTGAACCCATTTAACTAAAATGATGGTCGTATTATTTTTAAAATTTTTTATTAGTTTATTAAGAATAAATTTTCATACTTAAATTTTTTTTATCATAATTAAACTTTTTATATTTTTATGTTATGAAGAATAAATTTTAAAAATGTACTATAACTTTATCAGTTTTGGATACTTATAGACACATATATTCAAAAAAATATTGATATACAAATCACTTATGAAGACTAATTTACATCAATTAATTTACATCACTTATTGATTCATCATACAATTTATGATTAATTGAAGTAAATTAGCGTTCATGAGTGATTTGTATAACAATATTTTTTTGAATGTATGTGTCTATAAGTGTCCAAAATTGATAAAATTATAGTACATTTTTAAAATTTATTCTTCATAACATAAAGATATAAAAGTTTAATTATGATAAAAAAATTTAAGTATGAAAATTTATTCTTAATAAACTAATAAAAAAAATTTAAAAATAATACGACCATCATTTTAGTTAAATGGGTTCAATGAATTAAATTAGTCTATCATTAAAAAAAGACTTTAATGACATGTCAAACCAACTAGAAGAGAGATGATTTTGAAGTGTCAAGTATATTTGAAGGAAAATAGTGATAGTTGAGTGATATTTTGGTTCTAAATGAAACATAAATGATATTTCAATGCAATTCTCTTAACTTGGATGACCATTTAGGGAATTGACTCTCGTCTTACTTGCTTCGTTAAATCTAAGATATGTTAATGTACCGTGGTTTTACGGTATTCTTAATGCTTTTTCCTTAAGTTTAGTGTGTGTCCAAAAGCCTTTTTGTATTGATTTTTATGTAAGTTTCTCCTTATTTTCAGGAAATCTGTACAAAGATGAACACAGAAGTTTTTGAGCGAGAAAGGCAGAAGAGACCACCTACGGAGCTTATGACGGTCCGTTGAGCTTGTGACGGTTCGTAGGTGGCATCGTAGTGAAGCTGTTGAAGGAAGATGGGGAAGTCTGACCTAGTGTGGGATTACGGAAGTCCACGACGGTCCATCCTGCTGGTTCGTCGCAATGATCAGAGAGTAGTCCCAGTACCCAAATTCCAAGAAGTTTAAGTATTATGGAACGGAGACCCTCGACGGACCGTCGTGCTTGGAACGGTACGTCATACCTGTTCGTTGAGGGTAATGAAGAAAGCAGCAGAAGAATTTGTGAAGTATGGGACGACGGAGGCCATAACGGCCCGTTTTGACTACGACGGTCCGTCACGAGGTCCGTCGACTCAGACGCATTTTGACAGATTTTCAACAAATAGAATCCTTCTTTTATTATGTTTTTGTTTTTCTATAAATAGTTCAAAAAACCTCGTTTTGGGGGTTGGACTTTTTGATAGTTGGACTTTTTGATAGTTAAACTTTTTGATAGTTAGACTTTTGGATAATCTTTAGTTCTCTTGTTCAAGTATTGAAGGATTAATTTCAGCATTTGTTACACTTTTTATGGAATTGATTGTTGGTGCTTTTGTTGATTAATCAAGTGAATTTCTGAATTTTATTCTTTCTCATTAAAGTAAGTGTACAAATTCTTATATTAAATATATTAATAGTGTGATTATGACCATGGGTAACTAAACTCCATAACTAGGGCTGTGGGAACCATGGGTGAATAATGAGGTAAAATCTAACTAAAATAGAAATTCTAGAATAGTGTCTTGCATGTATTGATAATTCTTTCGTTTAGAAGTCTTTTTAACGGATGACCAACGTTAGAACTCGCCTTAATGCTACTTGCCAGACCAAGGAGGTAGATAATAGGAAACGAATTATCAACATAGATTTAGTGTACACTATCTAATTGGCTAGTGTCAATTGGTACGAAGTAATAACTTAGTCAAATATCGAATACAATGCTTAATATGAGGTAAAGGTAAGGGTTAGTATAGCAACACACGTAGCCGGACCAAGGTACAGAGTGAAATTTTCTAGATGCCGGACCAAGGATTTAGAGATACATAACTTATCACTTTACATGCAAGATACTAGGAAAGAATTGTTATAGTTAGAATTATCAAGTTAGGAACCTGTGGGAACACTTAAACCCTAGTTACTTTTATTAATTTATTAAGTTCCAAGATTTGAATCTGTTAGTTGTTTACTTTAATTTTGTTAATTATTTTCATTAATTAAGAAATAAAACCTCCGCTTTTATTGTCTCTTGTTTTCTAGGGAAATAATTGACTAAATAATAGCAATAATAAAATAAAGTTATGTCTGAACTATTTTTCTCGTGGGAACGATCTCAACCTCATTAGTTGAGTTCTTTACTTGATACGACCGTTTTACTTCTTATGTGAAAAGTAAGTTTGAGCGTATCAGATACCAATTGTAAGGTTAAATCAGCTCAAAGATACCCTTAACATGGAGTTGTCTGTTTTATATAATGTTGTATAAACTTTTTTTATCCAAAAGGTCTCACACCATTAAATGGTCATATACATTTAACTCCCGTTGTTCCATAGATTATTACTTAGTCCTTGCTGACTTGACAACTAAACTAATTTTATTAATGATCCTTTGAAATACGAATCTATGTAGTTATATGAAAAACAAGTACTCTTTTTATCTAGTTTATATGAATGATTTTTCTTTTTAGTCAGTAAAAAAAATGACAATTTTCTATATTAATTAACATTTTGAACTTTAAAATATTTATTTGGATTCTACTAAAATAAAATGATTTATAGTTACATAAATATCTATTCACTTATTTTATACTACAAAATTCAATAATCTTTTTTTCTTTCTTAAATTCGACATCAAGTCAAATTAATTTTTTTATAAAATGGAGCAGAAAGAGTAATAAAATCCTTTTTATTCTGCTAAAATGAAAAATTTATTTTTAATATAGGGCAAGTAAAATAACAAAACTAAGGTGAAGAATCTAATTAAATACATAATTTGGAGGATTATTAAATTTGTTTCACCTGCAATTCACATACAAAGATCAACTACACTATATAAAGCCATTACCTAAAATTGTACATACCTATTCCAATGTTGGTAGAAAAATACTAAATCAACAACTCTTTACATTCATAGAAGAATCTTCAATCAACTACTCTTTGTTGCAAAACTTATATATATAGAGAGAGTCACCTCCTAGAACAATGTAGAAAATAAGGATAAAAGAGATAAAAGATTTTTTTTAATATTTGATGTTTGGTGTCTATATTAAAGTTTGACTAAATTTGAATTAGCGTGAGAAAGTCTCATATTTGAAGGTAAAGCGTTACCTAACTTCAATTAAAAATGAAAAGTACTTACTACTTCATCTCTATCCGTGAGTTGTAATTTTTCATACTTTAATTTCTTTTTTTTTTTCTTATTTAAAATATACATTTATTGTGTTCCAGTTGTTATAACAGAGGAGTAATTTCCCTAGATAGTCACCCATGTTTGGGAAATTATCTAGGAATATCACTTATGTTTGTTTTAGGACTACAATATCACCCAGCTTTACCTATTTTCCTCAAACTATACTTGACACAAAAAGTACATTATCTCTCTCCTATTAGGATGTCATGTCATATTATTTATTTTTTTTATTAAAAAAAGTATGTGTTAAACCTATTTAAATGTTAGGTAGAAGTATATATATTTTTTAAAATATTGTTTTCTATTTATGTTTTTTGAAAATGTTTTGTTTTTTAGATATATAAAAATAAATTTTAAAAATGAATGAAAATAGTGATAGTTGGGTGATATTTTGGTTCTAAATGAAATATAAATGATATTTCAAGGCACTTCATTTAACTTGGGTGACCACTTAGAAATTGTAGGGTTCAATTTACATCCCCATACACGCTTAGAGACCCACATATACAAAAAAAAAAAAAAAGAAGCTAGTTGCGAGCTTTAGTTACCATAATATACTCGGACCATATAAATGGCGTGCGATAAAATTTCATATTAATAGTTGAATAACTTAGAAAGCAACATATTTAATGATATAAGGCCTTTCGACAACTCTCTCAGTATCAAAATAGACAATATCACATTATATTTACTACTAAGAATATCTTTTGAACTTATTTAGTCCAACCATCCATGATGTCACATATTAAGAATATCTTTTGAACTTATTTAGTCCAACCATCCATGATAGCACAATTTTACCAGATTATTAGTACTTACCAAAGAAAAAACTAGAAGTAGTGATAGTATAAAAGTTGGATACCAAATCTTAGTACTTGCCAAAGAAAAAACTATAAGTAGTGATAGTATAGAAGTTGTATACCATCACTTTGATGGGATGTCTCAGTTTGAAAATTTTGAGTTATATATCGTTTTCCATCTATTTTTAAAATCCAATTCTGCCTACACACGTTTTATACTAATTATATGATTCCTTCCTCATTCTTCTTACCTTAAAATCCTTTACTCCAATTTTCAAATGACACTTGTATTCCTTTTTTTCCTATATAAAGTCTACAATCTAATTAGCAAATTCAATCACAAATTTACTATCAAACTTCTTCAAATTAAATTACATATAGTTTGTGTTTGATTAGAGAAATATGGCACATAACGGTACTAGCCAGGGCCAATTGCACCTAATTGATGAACATGGAAATCGAGTTCATCAAATTGATGATCCCAATGCAATTCAAGGTATAGCTATGGGGTTCGCTCCTGCTGGTACAAGCTCTGATACTATGAAAAAAGAACACCATGAGGGACAACAACTTCGTCATTCTTGTAGCTCTAATTCAAGTTCCGTAAGTTTTTATCTATTTATATATAATCCAAAGGTTCTATTATATTGCATCGAGAATTATTTGATTAAGCACTAAATTTTATTTTTAAGAGAACTTTATGTATTAGACCTATGAGAAATTTTAATTCAGTTGGTTAACTATCTGAATTTTTATTTTGTTGATGAAAGTTCAATTCTTTACTTTGTAAAAATTTGATCCCTTCCCCAATTTCCTTTTTCCTACCTCTAATTTAAAAGGAGAAGAAGATATATTAAACCTTAAATATTATTTGGTTATAGAAACATATTCCCCCTAATTATTTTATCGGTTAGTTTGATCCAATTGAATATGTAATTTATGATTTTAAATTAAAGATATGTATAATTTCTTAAAATATCATTTAAAAATGTTAACTTTTAAGCATGTCATGTAATATATAGTAGATATAAAACATGACATCTTTTTGAAACAAAATAAAAATAGAATATGATGCATAAATTGAAATAGTATGCCCAATTAAGGATGAATTGAGAAATTTAATATTGAAATGAAGTAATTGTTTCTTTTGTTCCATTTATTTATTTGACTATCTTAATTTATGGACTAATACATTGATATACGCATTACGTATAAATACTACTAGCGGTAATTAATTCTTAAATGCTGCTAAATATATATATTTTTAGCGATAATTAGCACTTTTTATATATGTCCCTAAAGCTTTTAGCGACATTGGTTCTAATGGCAATTAATTAATATTAATAAAGATTTTAGCACTCTTTATTAATGTCAATATTTATTACCGCTAAAAGTTATTTTTATTATAATGAAATAAAATTTTAATATAATGTAATATTTGTTCGACGAACATTGTAGTCTGAGGATGATGGAGAAAGAGGGAGGAGGAAGAAGAAAAAGGGCATAAAGAAGAAGATTAAAGAGACGTTGACCGGAGGCGCTGAAGAAGGTGTACAAACTACTATTCCTATTTCTATTTCTACTCCGACTTCTAGTGGTGAAGTCGAAAAGAAAGGAATAATGGAGAAAATCAAGGAGAAGATCCCTGGAATGCACTGAATGATGTTACATTTCAAGTGTGTATGTGTATCGATTTTTGACAATTGAAGCCTATACGAATATTTATAATGGTCCAAGAAAATAGAATCGTAAATAAATAAGGTAAGTTTCATCGATGAAATTCCATGTATTTTGATGAGGTGGAGTGATAAATCTCTCATGTTGTTTTGGATATAAATATTCTATATTTTGTATAGTTACATATATATAATATATTGCTAATAACTTCGATTCTAATTTAGAATATACGTTATGTTGTTACATTTTTATTTATGTTTTGTTACATTTTAATTCCTATACAAATTTTGATTTCAAAATGGTTAAGTAATTCAAATTTTAAATTTTGATATGCATGACGATTGTTCCTTATTAAACTGACTTTTAATATATGAAATAGTAAATATCATTAGTTCTAACAATAAAAATTAAAATTGACCTAAACTAGTTATCATATAATAATGAAGGGATAATTGTATATAATAGCAAACTAATAATTTAAAATAAATGGAGTAACTACTGTTTGATTTAATTGTGTCCCATAGCAAACGTTTCCCAAAGTTTGTCATTCGCCTCTATCCCAAAGCTCTCGCTCGCCACTCTCCCATTCTCGCTCGTCACTCTCCCTCTGCTCGCCTTTCTCACTTTATACAACAGAAGTGTATAAATTGTGTTTCTGTTTTGTAATAAAGAAAGAGAAAATTGTATATACACATGCAAAAAAATATATATCTTCGTGCTATACACTTAATTATACAATTTACAAACATTTTACTTCGATTAAATTGTATACAAATGCAAATTTTATACAAATATTGCAGCGAAAAAGCCAGCGAATTATACAATTGCAGTGAAATACATTTTTCTCTCGCTTTATACAACAAAAGTGTATAAAGCGAGAGAAAAACATATATCTTCTTCTTATACACTTATAATTATACAATATACAAAAATTTTACTTCGATTCAATTGTATGCAAAGCAAATTTTATACACATATTGCAGCGAACTAGGCCAGCGAATTATGCAATTGCAGTAAAACAGAACAACGAATTATTCAATTGCAGCGAAATAGGCCAGCCAATTATACAATTTCGGCCAGCGAATCATACAATTGTATATGTATAGCGAGGCCAGCGAATTATACAATTTAGGCCAGCGAATTATACAATTTAGGCCAGCGAATCATACAATTGTATATGTATAGCGAGGCCAGCGAATTATACAATTTAGGCCAACGAATTATACAGTTGTATATGTATAACGAATTATACAGTTATATGTTTGCTATGGAGCGCAATTATACAAACTTTCTTATAACATACAAATATAAATTTTTTGTTTGCTATATATTAAAGTTGCCCTATAGTGAAACCAAAGAAGATCAATTTTTAAGGGCAAATTGATTATGCTAAATATCGATAGTCTCCTTTAAGTTTATGATGGTCCTCAAGGAAAAATTTTATGCTATCAATTAGGGTGAACAAATTAAATTGAGAAGTCAAATTAATTCGACAAAAAGATGACGAGTACTTAGGGTCAATGGGGTCCATTCGAATATATTTCAACAAAAAATTTACATAATCTACACATAATTAAAATTATTTCTTATTTATATGTAGTAGATATAGAATCTCCTTTGACTTTTTCGCATGTTTACTTTTCATATTTTGAACTCTATCAATTAAAATATTGATTCTGTCACTGAAACATATATCAAAACTTATTTGTGATTTTCACATTGGATGTTGAATAAAACTATGGAAAAATTATATAAATACACATGTGAAGATATCATCATTTCTAATTTTTTTACCAATTTAAAAAAAATTTACAAAAATCTCTTCTCGGATACCCTTCCATTAAGTATGTATTATTTGTAATGTATCTCACAACCAAAGAATATATCTGAGAGCAATAAAAAATCTAAAATTTTATAATTATAAAAACGAGATAAGATGCAATAGCACCCAAATATATGAAATTTCTCTACTTTATATACTAGCTAATTATGTCTCAATCTCATTTAAATTGAAACATAGGCCTTAGTACTACTCTACCCTTATTGAAAAGGAGGCCCAAATTGAAAAACAAAAGTAGGAGGCCCAAATGGAAAAGAAAAGAAGATGGACAGGGGCATCTCAAGCCTGTACACATATTTCACCCAAAATTGCAAAAAAATAAAATAAAATAATTTGATATTTGATATTTATTTTTAAATTAAAAAAATTTAGCATTTATATCGAGAAGTTCCATTTTATGGATAAGCGCTACCTACAAAAAGAGAATAAATATGACATAAAGCCTATCTTTCTTAATTAACATAATGAGGAGAGTGACCTCGACTTGTTGCATAAAATTGAATCCGAATATGTTACTCTTTTTGTTCACTTTAATTTGTGATTTGTTCACTATATCAAAAATAGATGTTTTTTTCTACTTGTGTATTTCAAAAAATTAAGAGATAATTTATCATTTAGTTCCTAAATTATCTTTATTATTAACCTATAGTCATTTCTAAGTATACTAAGTCCAATATTTTTGTACTTTGACATGATCGTCTGAGACATCCTAAATCTATAATGATGAGACGAATTATAGAAAATTCAAATGAGCGTCCATTAAAAATTTGATGATTTTTTTAAATAGTGAATTTTATTGTACGACTTGTAACTAACACAGATAGTTAATTGTGTGACGATCGCCAACAAATGTTGAGATTGAGTCCCTGCATTCTTGGAATTACATTGGGACATTTATGTGTGCCTAATGTCATTTTGCAACTTGACGTTTACAAATTTAATAGTAGAAATAATATGGTTACGAACACAATTTTTTTTATATCAGATCAAGTCTATTCACTTTGATAATGCTATAGAGTTTTTATTTCAAGCATTTAATTATTATTGTCTATAGATTGAGATAAACGTTGAACATCATGTAGCTCATGATGCTTACTACTCAAAATAATCTTGTTGAGTCATTAATTAATTGATAGCAAAATCATTAATTATGAAAATTAGGTTGCCCACTTTTGTTTAGGATCACAAAGTTTTGCATTTTGCAATATTAATTCGTCTTGGACTGATAAATTATTATAAGTTTCTCTGTTGTAATTAATTTCGGGCTAAAATTCTAATATACACCATCTAAGAATTTTTTAATGCATTGTATATATGCCCGTAGCATCAACACTAAGATGAACCTACTACAAAGAAAATTGGATATATATATTGATTTTGAATCTCTTTCACCATTCGCTACCTTGAATCATTAAGAGGATATATGTTTATTGCTCGATTTGCATATTGACAATTTAACGAGACTTTTTTTTCAAAATTAAGGAGAGAAAAATAGTAAAATCAAAAGGAAAATCTTGCGAAAAATTCATCATTGTCTCATCTTGATTCACACATTTCTATTTGTGAGCAAAAAGTACAAAAAGTTATCCACTTGCTTAAAAACATGAATTTACAGATTTAAAAGGAATTTACGAAAATAACATATTACTAAACACATAAAAATTTATAAAGGTTTGACCCTATGAATCATTTTTGGTTTTGCAAAAAATTGAACCTTGTAAATCATTTCTTGATATTAAACTTATAGAAATTTAAACCATATCAATCATTTTTTGATTTTGAACTTTAAAAGTTTGAACCTCATGAATCGTTTAAAAATTTGACGAATCGTACATGAGATATGTAACTCTAAAATTCTACGAATCATTCCTTGAATTGTTATCAATCATTAGAATTGCAACTACGCTTTCTAGAGTTCTAACGTGTTTTAGTTGAGGGTTTTTTTATCTAAAACATTTCTATATTTCAAAAAAGTGATAAAATGTTATAGTAACTTTTAAAACAATGATTATTACTTAAAAACAGATATTAAATTATGTATTCTCCTTTCCTTAGGTACTATAACAAGAGGTTTTGAACCTGGACTTATGAGGTCAAAAATTATTTATTAGTATATATGGACCAAATCATAAAAAAGAAGGAATATAGATAGCATAATTGAACTAGAGAGGATTTATTCATATTGAGAATTATTGAACAGACTTATAATAATTAGATTACATTTATTATTGGTTTATTCATTTCCATCATCAAAATCCTTTAATTGTTTCAACTTGATGATATACAACTAAGTAGTAGCCCCCTACTGTAAATAATTTCCAGGTCTGTTTTCTTTTTGTTTCAAATTAAAACAAAAGGATTTAATTTCGTCCACACAATAATCAATGAATTTAAATAACTTAGAATTAGTACATATTTATTATACTTTGCCTTAAGTGATTTTTATAATATTCAGCATCCTACTATAGCCTACTTAGTTGTTTTGGTCTACTTTTTACAGCTTTGTAGAGATGTTAATTAAGTGAATTAGGCACAAAAATCCGTCATGCATTAATGTTTTGTGATTTTTAGACCTTAGTGTGGGGGTCGATATTGAGGCCAAGTCAAAGATACAACTTAAACATTTATTTGTGACTCGTATAGAGATCGTTTGATAAAGTGTATGAAACTTGTTGAATAAAGTGAATTAATGTGGTAGAGATTATTTTTATTAGAATTATTAGTTATTTGTGGAGAACTTTTACAAATAGTCATTATAATAAATTTAATTATGCTTCGTTGCTATGATTTGCATATTTTTACGGGGTGCAGCTACAACTTAAGTTGCTTGTTTGTATAATTCGCGGGTACGTTTGTATAATTGAGCTATTTTTGTATAAACTCGAAATAACGAATTTATACAAACAAAAACATTTGAACTTTAAACAGTTATACAAATTATATTATACAAAGTTATATTTTACAAAAAAATAATACAAATTATACTATACAAATTTTGAATTACACAAACATGTGAATTATACAAACTCGAAAGCCCAACCCACGTAGGTTGCGAGTGGTAGTTAACTACAACTATGATTATGTGACTAATTAACTAGTATATGTTTATTTAACCATATAATTTTCGTTTTATTTATTGATTTAGTATATTAAAATAAACATGCATTAAACATATTTTTTAAATTATTTGCTTACAGAAATATTCTCCATTTTGTTTCCTTAATTTGTACACAAAAATATTGCTGACCACCCTCTAAATCAACTGAGACATCTTGAAAGACCAAAGTAGATTACATTAAAAAATTATACCAAACAAGGGATTAATATGTAATATGAAAATTCATATATGCATTATTTTCACTAACACATTTTACTAAAATCCTAACGTAGAGCTGGTAAAGGGGAAAGACTGGTTAAAATTAATTATTATTTTTTTGGTAAATAAGAATTATGGGGCAATTAGTCGATCAAGGTTAACAATTTTTTATTGTATTAAAAAGATAGTCCCAGACCTCCTATATACATAGGAAAAAAACATTCATTCCTCCCTTTATTTTTTTCTAGTTAAAAGAAAGGCTAATAGTAGAATTATGTTTGATGTGATAAGGTCTAGCTCTTTTTATTATTACTAATTTGTGAGGTTTTATATTACAAAAAAACTACCTAGTAATATAAATTTGTGGTAAAAAGAAAAGGTAGAATCATGTTGCTAAATAAAGTGTCTAGTGTTAGTAACACCAAGAGATAAATGTTCCTAAATCCTAGTATATTAACTACCAATTATTTAGAAAAACCAATGCATATCTCCATTTGTAATCCATCATCAAGCCATGGCAAGTCAAATTGTATATGCTCTTAATTAGGGTTTATGAACCTAGAAGTAGTACTTTAATCGCATATTAGTTATCGATGTTCCTAAATTAATCGCATATTAGTTATCGATGTTCCTAAATATAATTGACCTAATTACAAAATTAAGATAGAACTGATTATATTTTTCCAATTTTATCCTTACAATTAGCAATTCTTTTTGAAAGTATGAACCAATTTGTAAAGTTTTTTTTTAAAAAAAAATCTTAAAGGAGTAAATCAGTAAAACTATCCTTCATATTTATGATTTTTTAAGAAGCGTGTAAAGAGAAAATAGAAAATCAATATAGAACGAAAAGAGAATTTTATAAAACCTCATAACTTAATAAAAAAAATCATATTTATAAGAAATATTTTCTTCCCACATAGAATAATAAATTGCACAAACTGTAAATATCGTCTACTACAATATAATGTTACAACGTTGGTTTTTCAGTATAAATATAATATCCATATTTTAGATATATTAGCTGTTGAACAATATAATATGGATGGAGACAAGTTAAATGTATGTAATTTTACCTTGTAATCCCAATTCTCAATATTGTAATACACATATAAAAAAAACACACACACACACACATATATTTTTTTATATATATATATATTTATATATATATATATATATATATATAAATTCCTCCAAGCCAAAACATTGGATTTTTATTCTAGGAACTTGAATTAAGAAATTCACTTTACTCGTAAAAATTAAAAAGGAATTTCTTATGATCTTATCAAATATTTAATAGGTGAATAGTCAAATCTGACGAATTAAGTTAAAGATGTATGTCCATCACCTCATCACAATTCAATTATTTTAACAAATATCCTTAATCATGATCTTCTTTCTTTTTAGGTTGAATTAATTATCATTAGATTTGTACATAGTATAGGAATATATCAAGAGCTAATATATCTAAAATGTGGATAAATAAAAAAATTGTTGCTCAAAATTTTAAATAGTTTTAATACTTTTACAATAGTTGACACGTGGCATTATATAGCCAACAATTTTACGGGCTAAGACATAACATTTATCTTGGAAATTCTCTATTATTAATCATTAGCTTAGATTGTTTGAGTTTTTGAAGGTCTTTTATTTAGTTATAGGCAATTTTACCTAGTTTTATAGAATTAAAATTATTGTCCGTTGTTATATTTAGGTAAGAAAAAAGTTAATAAATCAGACAAGAAAATATAAAGAACCGAAATAATTATGTTATGCCTAAAATAGTTGGTTTTATATTTATAAAGACTGTTGAAAATTGAAATTAATATTGCGGCTGCTTCATTTATTAGTGTTACAGTTAATTACGTGATTGAAAGGGAAAAAAAGAAAAATTACCAAAAAAAAAAGTTTTGTACTTTATGTCAACAGTTAGTCATCAATAGTTACTGCTATAATACTAGGTGCCAACACTATGTATAATTCGAATGTGATAATAATTTCTGGAAAAAAAATTAAAGGATATTTGATTTGATATGGTCCTAGATAATGTAGATGATGAAGGGGTGTTAATTAGTCGTTTCAAATTGATAGGTTATTTTGAAAATTTGTGTCATATTAATTGTTTATATTTTCAATGATGTACAATTAAAATTAAAAATTTTGAATCTGTCTTAATCGTTTTGGTTTCTCTTTGTTTTAGGTATAATTCAATTGATGTTTAATTTTTTTAAACGTCATCTAACAACTATTGAATTTTGATTAAAAAATATTTAAAATTTACAATAACATAAAATGAGAATATGGCAATTTTCCAACTATACCAATTTAGGAGGAGAAACATAATTATTGTTTTACTATTATCGATAGTATTATGAATGAGACATATGAAAATTTTTATTAATTTATATTGGATTCTATAATTGATTTTATTTTTAAAAAAATTAAGTTAGTGTACTTTGACATTTTTTTTGTTTTTTGCCCTACGTTCAAAGTCCATATTGGAACTTCGACTAAATTCGGATCGCGTTCTGCAGAACAATGCAGGGGTGAGTCTCCCAACAACATTTTTTCCATAGTCTATACCCAGAGCTCGAACCTGAGACCTCTGATTAAGGATAAAATACTTCAATTTATAACTGGTCATCTTAACATTTTCAAAAATTAAATGTCACATATTTTCTAAGATATCCTCAAAACATAATAATAAGTTGAAATGTAGAATTTTTGATTAAGACTAAATTGAGGTGTTTATATATATAACCGTAGAATTAAAATATTTAATTGCCAGCTGAAAATTAATTTAAATATTTATCTATGTACTATACCTTAATTAATTTTTTCATGACAAACTTTCTTGGAGATTTTTTCATGAAAAATGCATATAACTTAAACAAGGCCGATACCTTACACCAAAGTTGGACAGTATATTTAAAAGAGGGGGAATAATGGTAAAGAGGGCCGGTATCAGGTTTAGAAGTTAGGTGGAGTTTATTTGTTTGGGACGAATTCATCAGGTTTTTCGTAAATTTTATATTTGTATTAGATTCTTTTCTTTTTATATATATTAAATTGTAATCCCTAAACAAATTGATTTAGAATCTCAAACTTATAATCTTAACTTCGCTCCTAGCTTTTATATATATATATATATAATATTTTTAATATATCATTAGTTACCCATTATTTTTTATATTATGTTATGTATAGTGATTTATGGTAATACAAAAAGCTCTTATTCAGTAATTCATACATTAGTATGATCATCTTTTTTCACATTCTTTCCATTGCGATATATGTTATTTTTTAATATAACACATTAAACACTGCATTAAAAATAATTGTACATATTTTCTGTGTCTCAATTTATGTGATACTTTTTTAGTTTTTCAAGAGTTAAGCAATTTAAATTTGAGCGAGAATTTACACATGAATTTTTCAAAAATTTTAAAAAGAAATTTATATATTACTAAAAACTACGTAAAATACTATAAGACACAATAATTGACAATTCAAAATATTTAAAAGTCAAAGATATACTTGTTTGAATTTCAAAATCCGAAAAGTGTCACATAAATAGGAGGAGAGAGTAACGAATATCAATATAATGATATATTATATTCACCACTAATATTCTTAAAAACAAATTTATTATAGAAATTTTCCCGATCAATGATTGAAAATTTAGAGTGTTTTCAACACTTAATCTCTCAAACTTTTTATTAAGAGTTTCAAGTTCGTACAAGAGTTTGAAATCACTTTTAGTATATCATGTGGTAGATCGAAATATATTTAAAATTATTATAAATTTAAAAAAGAAACTAATAATTCACACTAAATTGACAAATATTTTCGATACTTAGCCTCTCACTTATTTTTATACAACCTACCAAACAATTTTTATACAACCTACCAAACAATCGGTGAAACTTTTTAAGTAACTGGTACTGCAAACTGTGGCAGTAAAGAGAGGGGAGGGGGGGGGGGTAGTTGTGGTGCTTTTTAGCCTTGGCGGCGTTTGCAGAGCTGTAATATATATAATTCTCTACCTTTTCTATTAATGTACCCTGACTCACTCACTTCCTCTCCATAATTCTTTATACAAACAATCATTTTTTCTTAAACTTGCTCTATTTTAAATTCACATTTTTTCTTTATATATACACATACATATAGAGCAAAAAAAAAAAGCTCTAATTTTGTAAACCCTTCAAAAAAAAATCATTTTTTTTGAGATCATAAATGAAGAAATCCAAGGGATACAAACATCATATTTGTGTCATAAGTTGGTGCACTTTTGTGGTATGGATTGTGATTAATCACTAATCATAATCAAGATTAACAACAAGTATGGCTAATTTCTTTTCATTAGGTGGGAATCAAGAACAACAACATCAAGAAATTAGCAGCAGCCAAGCAATAGTACCCACAGAGAGTAATAATTGGTTTTTGTACAGAAATGAACATCATCATCATCATCATAATCAAGAAATACCCAACACTTACAAAGGTTTTGAGTTATGGCAAAGTGGTAACACTCCACAACACCAACAACAACAACAACAACATCAGTTTCGTCATCCGATTTATCCTTTGCAAGATCTTTATTCCACTGATGTTGGATTAGGTGTTGGGCCAAGCCGAAGTGGCTTTGATATATCTGCAGGTGATCATCATAAACAGATTCAGAATTTAAACTTTATCTATTCAGTACTTTCTAAAGTACTTATAGATCTATAATTTAAGTTTGATAGATTTAATATTTATGTTCTAAACAATTCACAACATTTTGCAATTAGGGATTTCAAAACGTATTTACTGAAGTATGTTAGAATTCCCACGCCCCGAAAAGGCATGAGAATTTGGTCTATGGACTTGGGCAATCCTCCCTTCATGAGCTAACTTTTGAGGTTAAATTAGCTTCATGTGTCATATCTTTACATGATATCAGAGTAAGACTCATCTCGATTCTTTGTTCACTAATATTGGCCCCCCCATATTATTGTGTCCACAATCTAGTTAACCTACGTTGGCCCCTCCATATTACAGTGTCCACGTTCTAGTTAATGAGATCTGGGCTTGCAGAAGAATGTTAAGAATTCGGAAAAAGGATGAGTATTTGGTCTCCTTGTATAAACTTGAGCAATCCTTCCTTCATGAGCTAGCTAGTTTTGGGGTTAAGTTAGACTAGATGTCATATCTTTTAATATTTATGTTCTCACTATAGAACCATATAGCAACGAAACTATGTACTATTTGTTGCACCTCTATATATATATATATCGTGCATATTGAGTTCAGTTGAATCTGTTGCTAAAAGGCGGGATGGGGATTATTATTGTGCAGGTGATCATGAGGCGTCGAGGTCGGGATTCGTGATGATGAGGAGTGGTGGAGGAGGAATAAGTTGCCAAGATTGTGGGAACCAAGCTAAGAAAGATTGTCAACATATGAGGTGTAGGACTTGTTGTAAGAGTAGAGGGTTTCAGTGTCAAACTCATGTGAAAAGTACTTGGGTTCCAGCAGCTAAAAGGAGAGAAAGGCAACAACAACTTGCTGCTTTGCAACAACAACAACAACAAGGACATAATAATAATAATAATAATAATAATAAGCATAAAAGGCAAAGGGAGGATCCAAGTGCTTCTTCTCTTGTGTCTACTCGTTTACCTTCAAACACTAACGGTAAAGTACTTCATGTCTTTCTTACCTTTTCATTGCTACGTCGTTTTAATTTAAAGGTCTTAGTTTGACTGAACATAAATATAGGATGTTGAAATTGAAAAACGTAGAGAAATATTTAAATTGAAACGGAGGGAGTAATATTAATTTTTTTGTATCACACAAAGACATAGAGTCTTGAGATCCATCATGTAAAGAAGATTAATTTGATCATTGCCTAAATGAATTCTATATAAAGTAAGTCTATAGAGAAAAGAGACCCTATAGTAAATTCGTCAGCTTTTTCTTTTTCTATTTGTCATTCTCTTCTTCCATCATCACTCTTCTTTTTTATTTCTCTACAAAAGATTGACAAAAAATCGTAATGAAATATATTCAAAATCTCGAGTTAATTATGAATTTTTAATTCTAGTTTATAGAAAGTGTGAATAAATTATTTATATGTATTACTAACAGAATAGCAAAACTAAAACTTTAGTTGTACCCTTGCGCGCCTGTATGCACAATTTCTTTCTCCTAGACCTACACATTATATTTATCTCGATCCTAAGAAAATCACCATTATTCTTGATTTCAATTTTTTTTCAAAAAAATTAATATTTTTTTGAGATAATAACTATTAGTTGAGTAATAATATATGTGACTTACCCAAAAAACTGTTAGTAGAGTGAGTATTTGAGAAATCAACTCTCCAATTCATGTATAATAATTGGTGTTATCATATATTGTCATTAGTATTAGAATTAACTTATATATCTATAGTAAATGTACTTATGAAATAAGAACTATTATTTGAGTAATAATATATGTTGCTTACCAAAAAATAACTATTAGTTGAGTGATTATTTGAGAAATCAACTCTCCAAATTATGTATAATAATTGGTGTTATCATTGTCATTAGTATTGGAATTAACTTATATATATAGTAAATGTACTTGCATTTCAATTTTTTTGACCTACTTTTCCTTTTAGTTGGATTAAAATAAATTGACTATTTTTCAAGCAACTGTTTATTCTAAACTTTTCAGATGAAATGTTTAAAACCACAAGATTAAATAGTATTTTGATACATTTGACATATTTTTAGTTTTAGACCACAAAATTTTTAATTTTTTTTTTCCTTTACTAAATTTCGTGTCAAGTGATAATAGGTAAAAAAAAAATAATATTTATTTGCAATACATTAGTCCAAATAAACCTAATTTTGTATTATGGAACTTCATGTTTATTTTTAGGGTTAGAAGTGGGAAAATTTCCATCAAAAGTACGTACAAGTGCTGTATTTCAGTGTATTCAAATGAGTTCAATTGAGGATGATGAAGATCAATTAGCATATCAAGCTGCTGTGAGCATTGGTGGACATGTTTTCAAAGGAATTTTATATGATCAAGGTCATGAAAGTCAGTACAATAACATGGTTGCAGCCGGAGGCGATACGTCTTCTGGTGGTAGTGCTGGCGGAGTTCAGCACCACCACCATAATTCCGCTGCAGTAGCTACCGCCACCNNNNCAAGTGGTGGCGATGCTACTGCAGCGGGCCCCTCGAATTTTCTAGATCCTTCTTTATTTCCAGCTCCACTTAGCACTTTTATGGTAGCTGGTACGCAATTTTTTCCACCTTCAAGATCTCCTTGATCATCCATATTGAATAATATTAAGGTTTCTTTTTAATTTTATGTCAAGAGATTTGTTTTTAATTGAAGTATTGATGTTGAATTGAGTTGTTTACATTAATTCTCTTTGGATTCTACATGAAGTTGTTTTTTTTTCTCTATTTCCTTGGGGTTAATTATTGGTATCTTATAGATTTGCTTTTTTATTTCACGTTAAGATGGTAATATAAGATAAGATGATAATATACTTAAATGTATATATGTTTTGGGTTGAGTCTTACGACTACTTATTATTAGAATTTTTTGTAGGGAAAATTGTATATAATAGCAAACTAATAACCTAAAATAAATGGAGTAGCTAGAGTTTGATTTAATTGTGCTCCATAGCAAATATTTGCAAAAAATTGTCAGGCGTCTCTCTCCCAAATATCTCGCTCGCCACTCTCCCAAATCTCGCTCGCCACCCTCGCCTTTCTCACTTATACAAACAGAAGCGAAATGTATAAATTGCGTTTCTGTTTGTATAAAGCGTGAGAAAATTGTATATACACATGCAAGTACATATATTTTCGTCCTATACACTTATAATTATACAATAAAAATCCTCCCCTGCCCAGTTTCTTGTGCCTTTCTCTCTTTCTCGTTTTATACAATTCGATTCAATTGTATATTCCTTGTCAAGTCTCTTTTGTCTTTCTCTCTTTCTCATTTTATACAAATTCAAATTGTATATAATCGTTCTATACACTTATAATAATACAATTCGTTTTAATACACTTCATTTTTATACAGTTCTCTGTCCAAGTGTCTTTTTCTTTCTTGTTTTAGACACTTCGTTTTATACAATTTGCTTCAATTGTATATGTATAGCGAATTATACAGTTTCTATGTTTGCTATGGAGCGCAATTATGCAAACTTTGCTATAGCATACAAATATGAATTTTTTATTTGTTATATGTGAAAGTTGCCCTTTTTTGTATGTGTGTTCGGCTCATAATGTGCCAAAAGATAACAAAAGCAAAATTTAAGAGCATTCACATAATACTAAAAGTTTGTGATGGACGGTAAGTATTTTTTCAATTTTTAATTAGAGTTTTTGGATTTAAATCTAAAAAAAAGATCGTGTTTAATGACAACACTTTACCCTATAAGTGAATTTTTTTTAGAATAAACATGGATTAGTCAAACTCAACAATCGGGCCACAGTTAGAAGCTAAAAAAGATTATAATTTTAAGAAAATACTTATTTTATAAAATTGAGATATTTGGTTAAGTTTTTAGGGAGGGAAAAGAAATGTGCTTTTGAATAATAGCATGAATTAATCTTCACAATTAGAAAAAAAGAAAATTAAAAATACAAAAAGTAATTGTGAAATTAGGTCAAGCACAAACTAAGGTTCTAAAATTGATTTTAAAAAATCTTTTAAATTAATTAATCAACACAAAATTATTACTCTCCAAAAATATTTTCTACATAATACTTATCAAAATAAATATATTTAGAAAATTTGGCCAAACTAACATGAATCTTCTTGATTAAGGACATAAATCAAGTTGTTAATAGAACTTTGGCCTTATAGCAATGACTCATTTGCTTCCAAAACATAAAAAATGAACAAACATTAAATATATATTTAACGGAGTTAGATATATTCCAAACTAGGACACTAGAAATGGTGAAAGCTTAGTACGTTTGGAACACCAATTTAATTAAACTCGAATGTCACTGCTTAAGTTGTCTTAATATATGTGATAATATTTGATGGATCTTAAATATTATTTCTTTAAAAAATAATTATTCGTTAGAAGGACAATAAGTGCTACAATGACTTCAATTTCTAAATTTTCAACTAGGCATAATCCTTCAAAATAATTTTCATCATACTTTTGAATAATTAAATATGATATTATTGAAGTTTTGTAAATTTTCATGTATTGGGCTGTTCGGGTTTTTTAAATATCAAATCAAAGTATTCGTGTAAAATTTTTAAAATTATAAATCAAATCAAACTAAGAAAATTCAGATTTTTTCGGGTTTTTCCACCCCGGGTTGGTTCGAATTTTTTAAATACCAAACCAAACCATTGTGTTGAATTTTTAAATTTTTAATCAAACTAAACTAATAAACTTTGAATTTTTCCAAATTTTTAGATTTTTCGGGTAAAGTTTGCATTCAAACATATAATTAACTTGTGCTCCAAATATTTCTTTAGTCCAACCAAAATATAATTATCTAAGGTGTTTCTTGAAAAAATAACACAAAATATGAGATGAGTATTGATGACACAAAAATATTCAATAACAAATAATAATAAATCATCATGTAAAATAAATATTGTAAAGTCATAATGAAAATAATCATAATTTAAAAATTCTAAATCATGCTAAAATAAGTTTAATAAGTATTAGTTACATTATAAAATATATAAGGAAAATTAAAATTAGATTATGTATTTTAATTGTCTAAACCAATAGAAAATTAAAGAAAAAATATTCAATATTATTGTCATTCTTAGTGTTGAATTGATTTTTTCTTTTTGTATTAGTATTAATTTGATTTTGATTTAAGCTTTATTATAATTATCAATCTATGAACTATAATCTATATTGGACCATTCCAAATTCTATGTTTTAAACTTGAAACAATGTATTAAAAGTTAAAAACTATGAAATAGTATAAGAAATATTTTAAAATGATATCAAAGTAAAAATAAAATTTTAGACATATAATATCAGGATTTTCTTTTCCGATTTGACTCAATTTGTGATTTATTTCGATTTTGTACACCCCTATTTATATTTTTATTCTATATTATAGAAAAAAATAAAAATATTAGGATGGATTGAATCCGTAATTCAAAAGCTACATCTACAGTCCAATAATGCACATAGATTTTTCATTAGATACCATAACAAGAACCCTTTCAACTAAAAGTTGCCATTTTTATGATATGATAATTTTGGGACCATATGAGAGTAAATGAAAATTATATGTATGACTTGCTATTTTTATTTAGCCTACACAGATCTTCACCTTAAACCTTTCAACTAAAAGTTGCCATTTTATTTAGTATAGACTTGCATAAGCATTAAAACATAAGAATATAATATGTATGTCATGTTTGTTTAGTTTTTTAATTATAGTTCAACAAAATATTATAATGACATGAAAAATATAGAAACTTCATTAAAAAAAAAGTAAAATACATAAAAAATAAAATTATCTAGTATATTCTTACAAGTATGAGCAATGGAATTATTTTTTTTAATTAAGAAAAAAAATATGACCTTCCTAAAAGTACTAGCCCATCATGTTAGCATTCCCAAAATTCTTAGCCATATGAGGATTTTGTTCCATAAATTGTTTAAGCATATCTCTATTCTTAATCTCCTCACTTGATGGAAGTCCCATTTGTTTTTGTCTTTGATCAAACATCATTTTTTCAACTGCTGCTCTTGTTTCTGTGTCCAAATCACACAATTTACTTGGTTCTGGCTCTACTTTCTGTGTGTCAATTTCTTCTCCACCTTTAAATAAACTTTTCCACCAATCAGTTTTGTTTTGTTTTGTTAAAAGAATTGAAATTTCCTTTTCATCTTCTAAACTCCAATAACATTCATCAACTTTAACTCCCTTGAAATATTCACCATCTAATATTAGTGGTTGGTTTTTTAGACCAACTTTGAGAGTATTGGCCTTGATTTCCACAATTATAAATCTTGATTTTGTACCTAAGGTTGAAAAAATAAACAATATCAGAAATCATATTTAGATAATTTATTATATATGACAATAACAAAAAATTAATAATCTATGTAAAAGGATTTAAAAAGTATTAATAAATTGTCACGATCGAAGTTCAAACATGTGATCTAAAATATATTTTTAAATAAGCTATTTAAAGCAATTTCTAAACGTATTAAAGGGATACAACAATTTATATATAGTCTGAAAAAGTTTTTTTTCTTATAAAACACGTAATAAATTAAATTATTTTATACCTGGAGGAACAGGAACATTGATGGTAACTTCTTGAAGAGATTGTCCCCATGAATAATTCTCCATATCAAGTCCATTGGACTTATTTGGCTTAAGTTTCTCTTCTTTTGGGGTTGAAGATGAAATTTCTTCTTCTTTAGGGGCTAAAGTAGAAGAATTATCTTGTTCTTTCTCAATAATCTCCATAGTTTGTTCTTGATTTTCTTCTTGATAATCTGAGAGAATTGCCATTATTGAAAAATATATTAATTTTTTTTTTTATCACAAGTAGAAGAGAAAATTATGTGAATTGATGTGAGAATTTTGGGAGAATAATTGGGTGTATATATAGGGAAAATAAAATAAAATCCGTTTTTGTTAAGAATTAGAATCCTTAGTGTATTTGGAAAATAAAGTCCTTAAAATTATTATCAACTGACTTAACAATCTTTTTTTTCCTAATTTTTATTTATTTATTTTTCTAGAATTTCGAATTGTAAAAGGAAAGAAAAAGAAACATTTAGTGTGAATTAAATTTTATGTACTAAAAGAAGGTAAAAACTATTATACGTTTGGGTAAACAATATAAATTTTTCTAGTTTTGGTCTTAATTATTAAGATTCTCAATAGTTTCAAATAATACTTCTTCTACTATATTTTATGCTTAGAATATATGAATCTAAATATGAGATATACATGTATCTGCGAAATTTTAAAATTGAAGTAAAAATTTATTTATTCAAATTAATTAGTTGTAACCGATTTACTTGATTAGAGAAGAAATTGAGGATTTTCAAAATACATAGTTAATTAATTTCATTTTATTATTATTTGAAACAGTAAATTCATTAATATTTATTAATATAATATAAAAATATGTATATCTTGGTGGTGTAATTTGATTAATTTCAAATTATTACTCTTTTAAAAAATAAATTCATTAATTTGATGTATTATCAATTTATGATGCATCTAACAAACTAAACATTTAGATTCACGAGTGTCATAAAAGTACATTCATATGTTTTAAAGTATCTAGCATTAATTTTACGTATTTATTATACGTATATAGTATTAATTATATGTATCTATTTATATATATATAAATAGATACATAAAATTAATATTAATTTCATGTATCTTTTATATGTATCTAGTATTAATTTTATGTATCAAGTATCAATTGCATATGTTATATTCAAAAACATGTATCTCGAATACATAGTAAGCATCTACATCTAAATCTAACTAAATTACATATGTTATATCCAAAAATATGTATCTCGAATACGTAATAAACATATATATTTAATTATGTGTACGAAATATGAAATATAGGTGAAACACATGAAATTAGGAACAAATCACGACGGTAGAGTATCTGTTGTATCATTAATATCATTGTATAGTTAAATATCATGAATTTGAAATTTAATGGTGGATACATATACATGTTCAGATACCCCATTATTAAAATACAAGTCATATCTTAATTAAGATTACTACTTATTAGATATACATGTTTCAAGGGCATATTAAAGTAATATTAGTACTACCACACCCATGTCATAGTAACCAAAGAAAGTCTTAGAAAACACTAGCAAACAAAGGCTCTCTACAATACTCCTCTGTAACATTTTTCGTTGTGGCATAACATAATCAAAACTAATATTTATTTCTTCTAAATACAAATCAATCAAGACCCACTCTGAATTGAAAGTTTTCTCTGTAAAAGTTACTTTGATTTAATCTCGTTATAAATGAAAAACAGTCAAGACCCACTTTGAATTGAAAGTTTTCTCTGTTGATTTGATCTCGTTATAGATGAACAATATAAGATAATATTTGGGTTCAGGAGAATTTGTCGGCCATGATGATGATATCTTGAGAAGAAGAGAGTAGATTAGTTATTGTTGGAATGAAATTGTACGGTGAAGTTCTTGAATCAGAAAGGATGAGATATAATTGAGTGATAAATATGAGAGGGGAGAATTAAGAGATAGTGATTGATTTGGATTGAAAGAGTTAATTAAGCAGATAATCAATCAATCCTAGTTTTAAGGTATGTGAGTATGAAGTATCTAATTGCATCTTCAAATAATATATTAACTATATGGTATAAAATACTAAAAGTGATAATATATGTAATAGTTTGAAAGTAAAAATAATATTAGTATATATAATAGTGATGTATGCTTGATAAGATAGTTTATTCTATAATTTGAGTTTTCTAGTAAACCGACTCAAGACTTCTTTCCTAGCTAATTAAAATAAGCAATATATATTATCAATACTAACGTATAAAACATTACATTTTAAACTTGTTTTGATTTGACATAGTTAAATTATTATAATTCTAAATCAAAGATATATTGTAGAAAAAAGAATGTATCAAAATGTCTTTAATCTTGTGATTTAATTTCTTAAACATATCACATGAAAAGTATAAAACTAAAAAGTAATAAAAAAAAAAGTGTTGTAAAACAAGAGGAAAATGCAAGAATACTTAAACAAGAAAGTAAGACAAAATGTGATAAGAAGTATAAAGTTGAGAGCCTTATTTTAATCTCTTCAATTGTGTTTCACAAGTGCGTGAAGACTATCCATTTTATAGGATATTCAAACCGTCCTTTTACATCATTTGACAAATAAGTTAGTATAGGGTTAAATCAAGTTAGGAATAGATCAAGAGAAACATTCACAATTGAATGGATTTGTAACACTTCCCCTTAGATGTTTATAGATAATGTGCCTCGTTAAAACCTTATTAGGAAAAATCAGTGGGAAAAAGCCTTGTGAAGAAAAAAGAGTACACACATCTTGTAATACGCCTTGAGTGCTGCCTCATTAAAAATCTTACCAGGAAAATCCAATAGGACAAAACCTTGGCTAAGGGAAAAAGAGTACAACGCGTATTTTACTCCCCTCCCCCCGATAAAAAAATTATTTGATATCTTGGAGACGACACATTCCAATCTTATATCTTAACTTTTCAAATGTTGACGTTGGCAATGACTTAGTGAATAAATCTGCAAGATTATCACTAGAACGAATTTGTTGAACATTTATCTCATCATTTAGTGTAAGATCACGTCTGAAAAAGAACTTAGGTGAAATATGCTTCGTTCGGTCTTCTTTGATACATTCTTTCTTTAGTTAGCTATGAAAGCAACATTATTTTCATACTGGAATCTTTGTTTGCACAGAAAGGCCGCATAATTACAAAATGTGTTGAGTCATTAATCTCAACCAAACACATTTTCGACTGACAATTCACGAATAGCTATTATCTCCACATGATTTGAAGAAGTAACAACTATTGTTGCTTCATCGAACACCATGAATACAATAATCTCATATCAATTGTTCCTTGAAGATATATAAATATGTGCTTCACACCTTTTCAATGTCTTCTTATTGGACATGAGCTGAATCTCGCTAATAAATTTACTGCGAAATAATTATCTGATCGGATATTATTGACAAGGTATATTAGTGCCCCAATAGCCTGAGATATGAAGTTTCATAACCAATAAACTCTTCATCTTTTTTTTTAGGTCGAAATGAATTTTTATTTATGTCAAGGGATATCACAATCATCGGGATACTCAATGGGTGTGATTTATCCATGTAAAATTACTTCAAAACCTTTTCACTATATGTTGATTGATAAATAAATATTTCATCTAATAGATGTTCAATCTGAAGTCCAAGACAAAATTTTGTGTTACCAAGATTTTTCATTTTAAATTCTTTTTTCAAACACTAAACAACTTTTGAAAGCTCTTTAAGAGTTCTAAAGATGTTCAAGTCATCAATATAAACAAATATTATTACAAATTCAGATTTTGACCTTCGTATAAAAATAAAAAATAAATAGAGTCATTCTTATACTTTCTTTTAGCAAATATTTGCTAAGATGATTATACTATGTTTGTCCTGATTGTTTCAATTCATATAAGAATTTCTGAAGCTTTATTGTACAAATTTCTTTTGAATTTTTATATGCTTTAGGCACTTTGAGTGCTTCAGAGATTATAAAATAAAATTTGTGGTTTAGTGAGCCATATAAATAGGTTGTGACAACGTCCATTAGATGTAGTTCGAGCTTTTTATGAACTGTCATATTCATTAGATACTTGAAGGTGATTGCATCTATCACAGGAGAATTTGTCTCCTCATAATCAATATCAGACTTTTGCAAAAAATCTTGTGCAACAAGTCGTGCTTTAGATCTTACTTTATCATTTTCATTGCGTTTTCACACAAAAATTCATTTGTGCTCTACTAAATTGACACCTTTAGGTGTTTAGACTATTGGTCCAAAAATTGTACGTTTTACAAATGAAGTCAATTCTATTTGAATTTCTTTCATTTTGGCTAATCATTTCGCTGTCTACATTCATCGATAGATCTTGGTTCCAAATTCTCATCTTGTTGCATTATATCAACTGCAACATTATAGACAAAAATAGTATCAACCACAATATAATTTTGATTCTTCCTTTTTCTTGTCGAGACATAATTTATGAAGATTCCCTCTTTCTCATTAGTTTCATGTGGATAAACCTCCTTAGTGGTGTCATCATTTATTATGTCTCGGAGCTCTTCACGAGCAATTGCCTCTATATTATGATAATTTTGATCACTTATTCCTTTTATTTTTTGAGGATCTTTATCCTTCAAACCAATTGATATACCAGGTTTTAAGCGTAGTCCAGTCTCCTTTGCCTTAACCTTATGTCCTACCGGGACAGCAACTCAAACTTAAGCATTAGCAGTTGAAATATATGATTTATTGATTTGTGGAAGGTTAGTAAATGCACCCGACAGTTGATTGGTAATATTATGCAAATAAATTATCTTTTTAACTTCTAGCTCACATTGATTTGTTTGAGAATCTAAATGAGGCAGTGAAAGTGAATTCCAATCTATCTCATTTTCCAACTGCTTTTGTTCTCCTCCTAATGTTGGGTATACTGATTAATCAAAATGACAACCATCAAACCTTGCCGTAAATAAATCTGCAGTTCTAGGTTTCAAGTATTTTGTAATAGAACGAGATTTATACCCAAAATATATTCCCAATCTTCTTTGGAGACCCATCTTTGTGCGCTGCGATGGAACTATTGGAACATACTACCACACAATAAAAAATTCTAAGATAGAAAATGTTTAGCTCCTGATAAAAAACAAATTTTAATAAGGAGATGTCATGATAACTGGTTGACCTTACGTGTACAATACTAGTGCATGCAAAGTAGTAAGCCCCCATACTGAAACATGCAACTTTGTCCTCATCAGCAATGGTCTAGCTATCAATTGAAGTAGTTTAATTAATGACCATGCTAAATCATTTTGAGTTTGAACTTATGCAACAGGATGTTCAACTGTTATTTCTGTGGACAAACAATAATCATTAAATTCTGGAGATGTAAACTCACTAGCATTAGCAATAGCAAGATGAATTGTTTTTATTGCATAATTAAAAAATTGTGCTTTTGACCTTATTATTTGAGCCAACGACCTCGCAAAATTCATATTACGAGTTGACAATAAACACACATGCGACCATCTTATAGATGCATCTATCAAGACGATATAATATTTAAATGATCCACATGCAAGGTTAATAGGTCCACACATTTCACCATGTATCCGTTCCAAAAATGCAGGGATTTCATCCTAACCTTAACCACTGATGGTTTGGTAACCAACTTTCGTTGTGAACAAGTAGCACAAGATGATTCCTTTGATTGGAGAACATTTTGGTTCTCCAAAGTATGTCCATGTGAATTCTCAATTATTATGCACATCATATTATAATCGGAATGGCCCAATCGATCATGCCAAATGACAAAATCATTATAATAGTAAACCTTTTGTTTGATTTAACCGTACCAATACTTGTATGGTACAACCCAGAAGAAAGTGCAAACAACTTTTCATGCACAATTTTCTTCTCCACATTTATCGGAGTAATATAAAGATATTCCACATTTCCTTCATTTGGATTTTCAACGTGATAGTCATTTTGGCGAATAACCTTAAAACTTAACAAGTTCCCTTGAGACTTACTACAATACAATGCATTATTATTTTACAATAATGTCCTCCAGGTAGTAATAAGACCGCTCTTTCCGAGCCCTCAATCAACTTTGTACTACCGAATATTGTATTAACATATGCCTTTTTCATAATCAAATGAGAGAAATATTTCTTTTCTCTTAGTATTGTATGGTCGTGACACTGTCCACAAGACAAGTATCTCCATTATTAATCTAGGATCCAATTTAAGATTAAGAAATTTTAAAATTTTATTTATCTTCATAAAAATAAGGATACATAATAAAAAGTACGAAATTTAACAAAACAAAATTTAAGTACACGAACTTTAAGTAATATATTAAAAACAATAAAAATATTATTCATTTCCCAGTTCAATTATCAATCTTCAGTTGTGATCCCCAAAGAAGTCCTCAACTTCTAGATGAGTAATATTTAGAAGGATTATTTTGAGAACCCATATTGTCATCTCCTTTCTTATGACCACCACCTCGACGATTATTATATCGCCTTTTGCCCTTCCTATACCCACACACATTTTCACGCCCCCGATAATTTTGTCTTATTTCAGACTGGACGTGTGCTTCTACCCCGTGAGCCTGTGGTAATGGAATATTTCCAGCGGAAGGACTTCATCATTTTTCATTAAAAGGTCATTATGCTGCTTAGCCACCAAAAGACATGAGGTTTCTGAAAACCTTTTTTCACGATATTGTTGTTGCAATATCATATTAGAGGCATGAAAAGTAGTTAGTGTCTTTTCCAATACATCCTCATCTTTCATAGTTTTTCCCCATAATTTTAATTAGGAAGTTATTCTAAGTACAACAGAGTTATACTCAACTACAATTTTATAATCTTGAAAGCGTAAGTACATCGGTCATATCTCCCTTTCAAACTATGTGAATCTTTCATTGTTAAGTATTCAACTTTCAGGCTTTCATCAAGATGATAATGAAGGAAAATCATAATTTTCGCTTTATTCTAAATTGATGTCTTATTTCCTTTGAATATACAATCATCAAGACCCTTATCGGTAAGGTGAATTTCAGCATCAAGTACCCATTACAAATATTTCTTTCCAGAAATGTCAAGTGCCACAAATTTAAATTTTGACAAAATCGACATGATGAAAATTGGTTACCTTTTAGGAAAAAAAATAATTCCGAATCAAATAGATTTGAATTGGTTAGAAACTCGTGTTGATAACATATTGTAAAACAAGTATAAAACGCAAGAATACTTAAACAAGAAAGTAAGATAAAGTGATGGAAAGTTTAAAGTTGAAACTTTTATTTTAACCTCTTCTATTGTGTTTCACAAGGATGAAAGACTATCATTTTATAAGATATTCATATCATCCTTTTATTATATTTGACAAATACGTCAATATAGTATTTAATTAATATAATAAATAAATACATTACATTAGAAATAAGTCAATAGAATCATCCATAATTAAATGGATTTGTAACAAAAAACTATTAACTTTTAAATATATTTATAAGAAAAAATAATACACACAAATTGAAACAAATGAAGCAATGTGGGACGCGCATAGAAGTACCCTAGAAGTAATTAAGACATGAAAACCAATAGCGACATTAAAATCATTTTAAGGGTGTTTTAGTCATTGCAAGTATCTGTTGCATGTTGTGCCAACGCACAGTTTTATTAGCGCACGATAGGAGTTCCTCTTGCAATTAATTTTTCTCTTTTCAGCTTCAATTTGTTCTTCTCGGCTTCTCTTCCAATTTGCAGGTCAGATTCTTCTTCAATTTTTCGCCATAACTTCTTCTTAGCTGTGTAATGAATGATGATCTTTTTTCTTCGATTTATAAGTTTTTTTTTTCCAGCTAATTGAGATTGAGTTCATGTGTTTTAGGGTTAAGGGATTTAACTTAGTTTTTCCTTTCAAAATCAAATGAAGTCAAAAGCTACCTCTTGTTCAATGCAAAACGATGAAAATCCAATTTCTATAGTGATGCTAAACTCTGTATAAGCCCCAAATTGGGCTTTGAATGTGTAGTGTTTCTATTATTAGTGTATATACTGTTTCAATATCTCTTCCATCTTGTTTCTATTATTCCTTGTTAAGTGCTCAATGATATCGCGTTGATTGCCTGCGAAATGGATTTCTGTTTGTTGTTGATGTTTGCCTGGCCTTTTACTGATATATTTCTTCTATGTGACAAGTACTTACCATAGTAGCTATTGCCCTATGGATTCTACATTTATACTTGTATACCCATCTGTGCATTTATGGTTTTGAGTAATTGTACTTGCTGTTCTGTGTTGTTGATGGGTTTCTGCTGTTATACGTTTCACCAGTATGATTTCCTTGTATGACCGAAGCACCATAAGTTCCTGCGCTTTCGAGTTTCCTCTCCTTTCTGAAGTGTATAATTATTTTCTTTCCATACAACAAAATGAGCATCCAAGGATGATGATTACCATACATTGATAGTGAATTTACCTTGGTTATAATTCCTGCCAAAAAAGAAAACAGTGTTAGTTAAAAACCAGATTCTCCTTCGTTTGTTCACTGGAACTTGAGAATGATTTCTAGTGGGCGTGCCCCTTCTTTCAGATGCTTCTTCTTCATGTTCCCCAGATTTTTCTAATCTGGGTGTCATTTTTTACAGCTCCTTATTCTCAAGTATGATGTTATGCTCTAGTCACTGTTAACCAACTTCCTACCCCATGTCTCCATATCTAGGAACCAAAACTAGCTAACCTGAACCGTGTAATGCCAACCGAGAAGACCATTGAACATTGGAACTTAGATGAGAGAAAAAGAGCAAGATGAGTAAAGAAATAAAGCCAAACATAGAATTAAAAAATATTAGCAGCTTACTGTATATAGGAAGGCAAGAGAGGTATTCAATTATATTGCACAATTTAAAGACACATACATAACAACAAAAGAAGTAGCATAAAGCCATAAATAGTGTCAAATACATAATCTCTCAAGGCTATAGGAACAAAGAAGAAGCTTTCCATAAAGACCAATCCACCCTCTAATATGAATTATAACCAAGCAGACTATTCAGGTTCTGGAGGATATGTTGAGGGCATGTGTTATTGCCTCGTTGGGACAAATTTTTGCTTTTGACGGAGTTTGCATACAACAACAATTATCATTCCAACATTGAGATGGCCCCGTTTGAGGCCTTATGTCAAGGAGATTTATATAATTCCCCCAAAAAATGTTTGCCCCTATTTGCACAGTATAGTTTTCCTACAAAGAGGATTTAGTTGAACCCCCTTGGCTCTATAGAGCTCGCCCCTGTAAGTGCCTTAGTGCACATTCTCTTATCAGGTTCCAACTAGACCAGTATTACATTTTTACCTTTGCTAGATCAAAAAGAGGGTACAATGGAACAACTAAAGTGGGAACTCATTTGGTGCTTCAGTCTAGTGCTACTGAAGCCTTGCTGGCTGTTTTGACTTATTGGAGATAATTAGCTGAAGACTTCCTTGAACATAGCCAACTTTTTGAGCATTTTACCTCTTTGTTGCTATGAATGTGGGAAAATGTATTTATTAAGTTTATGAAATGTCGAAGCTGTTTCTCTTTCTGGCTTGAGCCAGTGTTGATTTGTTTTTTTGAGAAGGAAATAATTTTTCTGTGGGAGATGATTTTGGATAGTGTAGACCATAAGTTGAAACTGGATATACACTATCACAATCGTATATGAATCATAATAATTTTGGATGTTTTGTTCTTATGCTAGTTATTTATGCTCTGGTCATGGTTCCTGAAGTAGATCCAGATCATGCTCTGATGATTGAAGAAAATTATCCGAATCCAATGCTGATTGATCCAAAAAGAGACCGCTTTCCGTGCTGCATTGTATGGTCACCACTTCCTGTCTTGTCTTGGTTTATCCCCTTTATTGGGCATATAGGGATTTGTAGGGAGGATGGCGTGATCTTGGACTTTGCAGGGCCAAACTTTGTTTCTGTTGACAATTTCACATTTGGGGCACCAACTCGCTATTTCCAATTAAGCAGAGAGCAGGTATGCCTACTGGTTCTAACTGGGTTTGTTTCTGTAAGGACTTCCTTACTCTAATCAAGCTGTCACTGGCTTGTTGTGCCCTTGCTCTTGGTTCAACCTGCAGATTTTCCATCCAAGCTGGTCTAGTTAATTTAATTATGTGATTAGGATTCATTCATTTTGCTATTTGATTGGTTGGTCCTACATCCTAATGCATCTTTACTTTGTTTTCATCGCTTTTATGTCCGACAGTGCTGCTGCCTTTCTCCTTATTCAGCTGAACCTACGGGTGAATATGTCGAGAACCATGATGAATCTGGAGGTAATGTTGACACGTGGGAATCTGCCATAAGAAAGAGCATTCAAGAATTCCAACACCAATCTTACAGCATTTTCACTTGCAACTGCCACTCTTTTGTAGCTAATGGTTTGAACAGGCTGGGGTTTCAGGCTGGTGGATGGAATGTAGTCAACCTGGCCGTTTTCATTTTTCTCAAGGGACGTTGGGTAAATAGAACAGCTATGGTTAAAACCTATTTACCGCCTCTCGTTGTGCTTGGTTTAGGAGTCGTCTTTGGAGGAGGGACTTTCCTTACTTACCTGTTGATGTTCATGTTTGTTCTTATTGGTTGGTTTCTCCTTGGCACGTATTGTTTCAAGAATTTGATCCATGTGTAGTCAGTCGCTCGAGATTATTTGATTCCTATAGTCTAACACTTGTAATTTTGGACATGATACAAGTAAATTTATTTTAAAAAGTTAATATACTTCCTACACACCCCATCTTTTAAAACATTTCAAGTAACTTAGAGCTGTATGTGTCAAAGATACTCAGTTGGAAAAGCTGGCTTCAGTTCCACTTAAAAGACATTTCATTCAATGCAGCTGTTTCTTGTTCCATTGAGACTTGAACATATGGGATGTCCAAGCAGAGACATAAAGTTTTATTTTTGTCCATGGAAAGAAAAATAAATGTGAAAATTTGTAAATTTTGTGGGATTTTTAGTCTAGAAATTCTGTTAATATTTTTTTACTTATTTGTTTATCATATTGTTAGTGGAAATGAGTCGATATTTTATTATTTGGTTTTTGATAATTAATTAGAATTATATGATATTGATAACGTATGAATCAGATAATTATGAGAATCTGACATAGAGCTACGTGCACAAATAGATATACTTGACACGTTAGGAAAATTGATATAAAACTCTATATTTAAAATTATTAGAGGATGCATTTTCTTATTTCAATTGAAATTTTTGTAGCAACTAATAATACAATTAATAAAGGTAAATAAAATATAATAACGTTACAAGTAAAAAGGGAGATTGCTATTTCATTTATGTGAAGCTGAAGAGTGAAGACAGTTGCAGAAATGGAGGACTGGAAATCGACCTACCGTTTACTTACACACTGCAAACACTTTTTTCATCGCCGATTAAGCCCTAATTTTCACAATTCTAAGCCATTTTGCACCTCAGGTACCGCTCTTATTAACTAATTTTTAGATACAATGCTTTATTGCATTTCATCTCAGTTAAATTTATGCTTTATTCTATAATTCTAGCAATCCTGAGAATTTCTCATAGCATAGAAACTCCAAAGTCCGGATAAATGAGATGGATTGTGTTAAAACGAGGGAGTAAAGCTAAATCGACGATCAGGTAAAAATAATAGCGAAATTGAATTGTATTGTATGGAAACGATTCATATAGAGTTTGCTTGGTATGACACAAGTTATTTTTCTGGAAAATTGCGGTAGAAGAAAACACTTGTTTGACTCTCAAAACTCGAAAGGTCCACATAAATTGGGATGAAGGGAGTGATATTACCAATGCAGAGAGCGTTAACACAAAATATATGTTAGTAACATGGTCAGTGAGTATGCCACATCTGTGTTATTGCAATAATGTCCTAAGTTGCTCGGATTCTTCACTACTTTGACTATAATTGACCTGAGAAATCGAGATAAATACCTATGATTTATGAAAACAAAACAAAATGTAAGGGGGATTGAGGAAAATGGAATAGCTTGTATATAATAATTTTTATGACGGTTCTTTTCCCTTTATACCCTTCTAGAATTCTCGTCTTAATCAATTTTTTCTCCTTGGAAAGTTTTCCACATAATGTCTCATAACCTAGACATATAACTCTATTTTTAGATATTTGAGCTGAATCTCCGCACCTGTATCTATAACCCCAAATCTTAATATTTTGATCATGAAGGATCCGACTTCTAGATCCACCAGTATCGGACATCCAAACCTGAGTCTGAGCAACTTAGATGGTGTCCAAGTTTTAGTTGGAGAAAGTAAAATGTAGTTAAAAGTTTAGATAGTTGTGACAAATATAACACTTCCATCTATAAGGGAGGGAAGTCACTTTTTCCATTTTGATGGAAAATATTTTCCTTGAAAAATAACCTCCACTTGACTTCCCTTGTTAGTGGCTTATCTAGAGCTTAATTTTTGCACTGACCTTGAATATATTAAGAAATCAAATGAGTATTTCATTGTGAATGCAACTATCGTTGTATTTTAACTTGAGGTCGTTGTAGGAATCCCAAATGACAAATCCTAGATCTGCCTCTATCCTCTGTACCAAACAGTCCGATAGTTGACTCAACTAATTTGGGACTGAGACCCAATTTTTTGATGATTGCATGTGGAGCTGCTCTGATTCAGAGCCTGCAATTTTTCGAATTTTGTTACTTGAGTATGAGGATGCTTGATTCAACCGTTCTCATCTTGATTTTTAACAACAAAAAAAATTAGTCACATGGTTTTGGGGTTACTGATTGAATAAAAAATCATTGACGTAGGACTTCGGTTGTTATCTACTGAGTTTGTTCTGATAAATCATCAGGTTCAATGAATGAAGTGGCGTTATATTAAGGTTTAGTTGAAAATGAACCCAAGTGGAACTAATTGTATGTGCATTATAAAAGATACTCTGATGAAGCAAACTGAGAATCTTCATTCTCATGGTTTGTAGGTTCAAGGAATCATTGTAGCCAACCTTCTCAGTTGGTAAAACCTTATATTTGTAATTTTCAACAAGAATTTCAAACATTTAAACATCTCCCGGTATCTCTGGTTACGAATCCATGGAACAGATGCAGAAGCCAGTATAGATGTTTTGCTTCTCAGGCCAGCATTATTCAAAGAAGACCAGATTTTTCAACAATTAGTTCAGAAGACTTGAGCTATTTCAAAAATATATTAGGGGAAAGAGGGGTGGTTCAAGATGAAGAGACACTCGATGCTGTGAACACGGATTGGATGAGGAAATACAAGGGCACCAGTAAACTTATGCTCCAACCTCGGACAGCAGAGGAGGTTGAAATGTCACGTCTCTTCGCAAATTTTTTGTTCCTTATTGATAATAGATACTTATCTACACCTTTTGGTTTCCCATTTGTGTTTCTTTGACTTTGGTTCTACAGGTATCTCAGATTCTTAAATATTGCAATTCCAGGTGCCTGGCTGTTGTTCCACAAGGGGGGAATACAGGTCTTGTGGGAGGAAGTGTTCCTGCTTTTGATGAGGTAAGGAATTCTTGATTACTTGATGACCACTGGTAATTTAATTATGGGTAGATGGATACAGTACCATGAATGTCTTATGTCCAAGTAGAAATTGTTAGTTTGTTTTCCGTTAGTCATATTAATTATAGAATGACAGGCTGCCGTCACATTGTATTATATTTTCTTCTATTTGGTTGTCTACCACTGTTCTTAAAGGTTCATTTGCGGCGCGTTTAAGATCTGAAGATAGGTGACGCTTACCTAGTGCACTTCGCCCGCTTAACTGGCATTCAATGTTGGTTTCAAGGCTTGAAGGTGTGCGCTTAATTAACCATGCTATCTTGAAGAGGTTGCCTCTAAAAATAAATATAATTGGAGAAGAGATATCTTAATTGTTAAGAAAATGGTATGAATGAATTTGGTACTTATTTAGGAAAAGGAGTTTATAGATTTAATATGAGAAAACTTAACCTAAACGGAATAAAAATCTTAAAACTGCATTTTTCATCTAATTAAAATTTTGATTTTTTTGTCAACTTTATCTGTTCCATTTAATATTTAATGATAGTTTGTTTCAACTACTTTGTTCATAAAATTTTTATTTTTTGTGATTGTAGTTATTTTTTCTTGCATTACATACATAATTCTTGTTCTTCATCGCGGTTTCATTTAATACAGCCACAGTTTTATTGCGCTTTGAGCTTAAAGCCCTAACAGACTCTCAAAATTTTTCACCTTCAACAACACTGTTAATTACCTGGTATAGATGTTGATTTGGATCTTAAAACAGCTAAACAATTAGTTTCATTAAAGCCAACTTAGTAAGAAAATGCTATTTCGTAGATAGATTGTCTTAGTTTGTAAAATCAGAGTGAGAGCATAAGTAGCCAACAACCTTTAAACATAGTTTACCATGGTATGTTTTAATGTTTCATATCATAGTTTAAGGAGCCCAAAATCATAATGATAAGAGTACTTTCATGTAAAGTATACATGAAGACTTAATAATTCAGAATACTTGGCACAATAAAATACTTGTAGAAGCTTTTGGGAATCAAATTTTGGTCAAAGTCAAGCCGAATCCATTCAAACAAATTGTCACTGAACCGTCCAAAGGACAAAGGGTAATAATTGGGTCATTAAATTTGACATTTCTGATACCAGTGTACCCTATTCTGAAGGGCCAAACCTTAATTTTGCTAATTACCCATGGGAATGATTTCTGATAGTTGCCTAATCATGTGAAGTAAACATAACTATTGCTGCATCATGTTTCTTAAACCATCTTCTGTTAGAATGGTAAGAGTGGGAGGCAAACTGTTTCATTTTACTTTAAAGCTTCACCTAGGAGGAATACATTCGTGTTTCAGCGACTCTCTCATCGATGTTCTTACCACTTCAATCCAAAATGCTGCTTAAACCCTTATTTCCACTTTCCTCTCTTTCGGAAGTGGAAGGATCTGCGGCAGCATTATTGCATTGTTCATTGGGCTGCTTGAAATGTAAATAATGACAAGAAAACTGCTGAATGTTTTCTTGACTCTATAAACAATTGCACTGTGAGGAGACTTTAAACTTCAAAGCTGCGGTAATGCAAGTCTTTTTTTTCAATTTAACAACTTTAGAACCAAGCCAGAACTTCCTCCTAACTCATTGTAGAGATATTGAACTTGTATTTCTTTTCAAACCAATCTGTTTAGATTTCTGTCTCACACATGAGCTAAGCACTGATACTCGTCAAGCTAGAATTAGTAGTACTCAACATCTATCAAACATATCCATGTTTTCTGAACCTCTAGTCATTATAAACATCAATATTGTTGCTACTGTATTTTTTTTTCTGGGATAAGAAATGTGAAACAGATATAGTGATTTACATAGCCGACCACAATTAGTCTGGGACTGAGGAGTAGTTGATAGACCGATTGATGTAACTAGTGTTTTTGCTGCTGATATGTTCTTTGCTGTGAATGTTTGAAAATTCTGAAATAAATATGTTGGCTGGTCTTATAATTCTTTTCTTAACTGATTACTGATGTATTCTTTATTTTGAAAATGTCCAGGTGATCGTCAGTATCAGTCATATGAATAAAATCATTTCTTTGGACAAGGTAAGAGTAAGTTTATTCTGAAAATGTGCTGGTGAGTGTAAATACTACATGAACCCTTGCTTTTGCTGGGGGATATAAATATTATTTCAGCGTAAAGAAAAAGATGTCATTGACAAGATAAAAGTAACTCTACTGATCTATCTTCAATTCTTATTCTTGTCAGATATAAAGTTGATGAAGAAAAGAGTTCTTTACGACTGTATAAAGTATGCATATAGAATAAGTTGTCCTCCTTTACATCTTTTTGTAGGTTAGTGGCATACTGGTTTGTGAGGCAGGATGCATTTTGGAAAACCTCATTGCATTTCTTGATAACCAAGGGTGATTTTTTCTTACTTGAGACCTTTTATGAATACTATATAAATCATGTCAAGGATAGTTTATTTTTTTGTGGATAATTCTGCTTGTGCAATTTTTTAGGTTTTAATCTAGAAACAGTGGAACTCCTTTGAATACTTTATTGTCATATATTTGCAACTTTCTGACCAGAGAATGTTTCTTTCTCCATTTAATTGGCATATAAACTCCGTAGTGTGATCCATCAGAGTGATTCTATTCTAAGCATTCTTACCATGTAATAGCAAGGTGTTTCAGTTTAATATTTCCATCTGCAAATTCGTAGACTGATCTTCTCCAAACTCTATTACATCTTATTTTAATATCATGACAATAGAAAGAAACAGCATTGAGAATTCTGTCCTGTTTCCTACATCTATCTTCTGTCTAGTTTGTTTCTATTTATAAACTTATTCTGTGTACTTCTTACTAGCTCTTTTGATGCCACTGAATAAGTTCTTTTTTATTCTGTTTCCTTATGAAATCAATGTCAATCACATTCTGTCTTAGGTTTGTTATGCCACTAGATTTAGGTGCTAAAGGAAGCTGCCAAATTGGTGGAAACGTCTCAACTAATGCTGGTGGCTTGCGACTTCTCCGCTATGGTTCACTGCATGGCAGTGTGCTTGGTAAGATCTGATTGTGCTATGTTATGGAACTTCTGAGTCGAAGTTGTTGACCTAAACAAATCTGTGAGTCTATTAATGGGGCTGATGAAAGATTTAGCCAAAAATGAAAATTATGTTCCATCTTTAGATCTGTAAGATAAACTTGGGATCCGTTTTGTCACATCTGTTTGAGGACAAGGCTATGTATGAGCCTTTCAAGATCTTCCTGTCCTTGGAAAACATAAAAGTAATGTTGTTCTAAAAGAACATATGAGTGAAGTCCATTCTTCTGTAAGTGTTCTCAAATGTACTTTCATCTATTCAGGTCTTGAAGTGGTTTTAGCAAATGGAACGGTGCTTGATATGCTTGGCACTTTACGAAAAGATAACACTGGATATGACTTGAAACATTTATTTATAGGTGAGATTATATTATTTATTCTATGTCAACAGAAGTTGTTTTACATTGTGATAAACATTTTATTTTATTACATGGCATAGGGAGTGAGGGATCCTTGGGTATTGTAACGAAGGTTTCCATTCTTACTCCTCCAAAGTTGTCCTCTGTAAACGTATGCTTTCTTGCTTGTAAAGATTATGCAAGCTGCCTGGTAATAATGGTTCTACCCTCTGAAGTATGATACAACTATGAAGTTACTTGATATGATAATTTTACTTGCTGAAAATTCTGTTTGCCATCAGAAACTTTTGTTAGAGGCAAAGAGGAAACTTGGGGAAATTCTTTCTGCATTTGAATTCCTTGATCATGGCGCAATGGATCTGGTGAGCTTTATGTGTCTTTTTAATCCATCAAGTCTCACCTGACGGTATCATCTGGGAATGTCAAGTTCTTTTTCCTGTTCTATTTGAGTTGCTTTATGTAGGTTACTATACTTGATGAATGGTAACTACTGCATTGTTACTTCGTATGTTATTCAAAATTGCATGGTAAGTTTGTAGGTGCTGCATAGTCAGCCATCGTTCCTTACCTGTCAACTTTGTGCTAAGACTGTTATTTTAAGTTGGAGGTTCAAGTTACTTTGACAACTATTATAAATGTTATAGGCCATTCTTATGCAGTATTTTAATGCAGCATTATCTATTATGTTACGTGGAGCAGGTCCTGAAACATCTAGAAGGTGTCCGCAATCCATTTCCTTCCTCAATGCATAACTTTTATGTTCTTATTGAGACAACTGGAAGCAGTGAATCTTATGATAGGTAACATCCTCATTGCTTAATTTGCTCTACTTGTTTAAAATACTTTGGTTGCTCATAACTATTTATATACTTCATTTGAAAGAACTTCAGTTCATGTTTGTTTTGGATATTTTGTTCCGGAAAAATCGGAGAAACAATAACCTTTTCTACACAACTTAATCCTCATAAGGCTACATGTTTCTTCCTGTGCCTCTCAGACTATAGAGGCGAGCCAATGGATATTATACCGTGCCTTTATTATCAGACTTCAAATGTATCATGAGATGTCTATATATCGGAGGACTTTGGCTTAGTTTACTTTCAGACCACTAGTTGACTGAACAATATTTTAGAATGCCTTTTCATTGTTTGTACCATATGATGGGTTGTTAGCCATTTGTGTCTTGCTTACCATTTTGTAAACCCACGCTTGAGTCTGGAAAGAAGCCAGCCACATTTAATCCCTTATCTCTTATTAATCAATAAAGTAAAATTACGTTGAGCTGTTCCAATTTTCACTCATGAATGTGCTTGCTAATTCTGGTTTCTTCATGTTGATCGTTTAGTACTTTTTCTCCTGGTTATTATATGCTCTGGTTGTAGGATGGCAGTAGGTCACGCTTCATTAGCTAACCTAAACTATTAGCAGCCGGGATAAGACTTCTTATGATTAGAATCAATATACTTCAGGAATCATTGATCAAAAAATTGCTAATTTTGTATGTTATAGAATTTGAAATGCTTAAAATGGTAAAATTACCAAGAAAACATTATTTATTACTTGAGTTGAAGTTAGAAAGAGGAATTAATTTTTACGATGAAAATTTTCGCTTCTGAATTTAGTGTTTCGCTATTCATTAGGAGATTTGTCAAGTTTTAACTATGGATTTGCTAGTTACTTTATTAAGTCTGACTATCACATGGAAAGGATACCAAGTAAATCCATGCTTGAGTGACCTATTGTAAATAATATATAGCGTTCGAGTGTTGATATCCTTTATGTTTAGTTGTTTTGTGAAGATGATTGGATGTCAGTAGCCTCTCAGTTTCCTCTGGACTTGGCTAATTTCTTTTGCTTATTCAGTATGCAATTTGATAAGTTGAATTCATTCTTTGTTGGATTCTGCTACGTCATATTGACATATGCAGAGAGAAACTAGATGCCTTCTTGCTTCACTCAATGGAAAATGACTTGATAAGTGATGGAGTTGTTGCACAAGATATAACTCAGGCATCTTCTTGCTGGCATATTCGTGAGGTTATCACTCTATACTTGACAAGTAATCTGTATGTAATATCTCTCTCAGAAAAAAAAAAGAAAAAAAAGCTTGCCTCTGTAACCTGTGATATTCTACTATTCAGAGTCTTGATAAGTAACTATTTTTTTAGAGAATGAAAGGATGTATAATTTGATAAGTAAATATTCCTTCATCACTAAAGTAGGGCTTCAATAGTAGTAACCACCATATAGAAGAGGTGATATGGAATATCATATAGAACCTTCAAGATCCCTAAAGTAAATTATAATTTTCCAAAAATATCATCCAGTCATCTATGCAAGTGAGAATATTATGTGATCTCCACAATAAATAAAAACAATTCAATCTTTAATTTGGGTGAAGGAGTTCTGTGTCCCTTACAAATCTCTGTTATTAGAACTCTGTTACTATTATTAATTTTCGTCTGGAATCTGGATCACATTTTTTCAGCTCTTACCGTTTGTAGATTTTATAGTAGCTGCACCTGCTTTTTATAAAGTTGTCAAGACTCAAGACCTATTGTCATCATGAAAGTTTTACTTGATAAGAACCAAGATATCTGCATCTCCTTCAGTAATGAATAACTGATGAAAACTTTGCCCTATCACTTACATTGGGTTTATTGTTGTAAATTTATGTTAAAAAAGTGCTCATCTTCATGCGGTACGAGTCTGTTCATGTCTTGATAAATAAAGGTGTTAATCTTTATATTGTAGGGTATTCCTGAAGCTTTGATGAAGGCAGGAGGTGTATATAAATACGATTTGTCAATACCAGTTGAAAAGATGTATGATCTTGTTGAGGAAATGGGAGTCCGACTTGGTAAGAATGTCAAAATTCTTGCTTCGCTGAAAGCATGTTCCATTTCATTCTTATTAGTGTGTTTGGATTACTTATGGGATCAATTCTTCTTAGCGCTTCCTTAATTAGGACTCAGTTTTTCACTTTTGCCACAGACTCAATTTCAAAAAATAAAAATATATTCCTTTTCAAAATCATGACTCAGTTATCTGCAGGAAAAGTAAATGCACTGTTAAATTTGAATGTCTCATTCAGAGATGCCATATCATATTTGATGCATTCATTTTTATCCATCTCTTCATTTTCTGTTGAATCGACAATTTTAGGGGCATGCCAGCTGTTACTTGTAACTAACAAACTCAAAGAATTTAATGTTGTTTTAATTGAAATTTTACAGGTGCTTCAGCAAAAGTAGTCGCTTATGGTCACCTTGGGGATGGAAACTTACATCTTAATATCTCAACTCCTCAGTATGATGATAATGTACTACCCTGGCATTCTTGCTTCTCACTGAATTTTATTAGTTGATTATCTCATTAATTGGATATGTTGGTTGCAGATTTTATCACAGATTGAACCCTTCGTTTATGAATGGACTTCTAAGCACAAAGGGAGTATTAGTGCCGAACATGGCCTTGGACTGATGAAAGCCAATAAAATCCATTATACCAAGTCACCTGAAACTGTAAGACCAGTACTTTTAGTTATCTTTTAAACAAAGTGACATCAGTACTACTGAGTCTTCTGTCAGGATGTAGTGTTTGCAAGCAGCAATTGTCGACACATCTCAATATAGAAAGTTCTCGTTTCTTTCAACGCCAAAAGAAGTATCACTAGTTAGGAAATACTGAAACTTCATGTATATATATATATTTTTTGCATGATGCCCCAGAGAATTCGCCCCAATATGCAGTAAATCCTCAGTATTTTCTTTCTAGATATTGGAATAACGCGACTAAGTTCAAGAGATGTGATGAATAATAGTTCTTTTCATAGGTTAAGACTGAATGGGGATAAACGATCATCTATGATTGTGTACTGACATCAAGCCCTTGTCTCCCTCTAAAGCATCACATAGTGAAGATAACGTGAGCTTGCTAAAACATCTCTGCGAACACCCATCTAGCCAGCATGTTTGATATAGTGCCATCAAGTATACCTATTAATAGGTTCTAGACCAAAATGATACTATAAAGAACGGAATGTGGATATTGGCATCGGTTGTCCATTGTCTGATTTAGTCTGCATAGCTTACTTTAAATTGAAAAACTAGAAGGTGAAAATACTGCATGTATTATTTTCCTTCCCCTCCTGTCCCCTCAATGTGTGGGTAAGTCCTTTATAAATTGCTGAACGGATGCATTTCTTTTCGCAGGTCCAACTAATGGCCAACATTAAGAAGCTACTGGACCCTAATGGAATTCTAAACCCATATAAAGTCCTTCCGCCTTCTCTTTTTACAGAAAGCTGAGGTGAGTAGCTCAGATTTCCATACTCTCTACTTGTGTCACGGAATAAAACAGTAATTTGATATCTCGTACTATTTTAGATTTATACAGAATGAACGTCTCCTTAGTATTTCTATTGTTTCTCAATGCAAGTGTTACTTCATTCTGGCTGCAGGTGACTTGAAGGAGTTCACAGCTAAAGGGAGAGTGGAACGGACAGGTTCTACATTGTATATTGTATTGCAGTAGATAGATATGGCTCTTTTGTGATGTGATCTTTCTGAAAGGGTCATGACTCATAAATTTATGAAATAAAGGTATAACTTGGCGAATAATTGAAGAATTTCCATTGAAGACGAAGCAAAGTATGTGCAGGTTATGGGGCTTGAGTTGGAAAATGGGTAAATGAGTTCCAAGTTCGATTCTTTCCCAGAGAGTGACGATCAACAACACATCACTTCTCTCCTGTTCTTTACATCAAATTTACGTCAATATATATTTTATTGAATTCATATTAATCCATTTAAATTCAGCACAATTCATCAACTTGATACTGAGCAGAATTGGACTTTAGATCACATACAATTTGATGAAAAGAAATGTGTCAACGTAATAGCCCTTTTTGCCATTCAAAGTGGATCACATTCGGAGCCAAAAGAGCAAAAAAATTGAGTGAAATTTTTAAAAGGGTAACATTTAGACGGGCGAGTGGTTTCAATGAATTTGAAATCAAAAGGGTAACATTTAGACAAGCGAGTGTTTGATTTGATAGGAGAAGTTCCTTACAAGGCGCAAGCTGCTTGTGCCTTTGTAAGGCACATGGGAGCTGCTATATCAACGAGTTTGAGATTTATGCTAAGTTTTACGATAAAATTCATTATATCAATGACTTCTTTAAGCAATAACGTAAGATGCGATTTTTGACAATAGGAATATTATATAATTAGATTAATTAATTAATGAATGAGACAATAGGAATTTAATATAAAATTACAACCCTAATTAAATTATAGAAAAAATTATATGAAATAGCAAATATTTAATTCATATTAAATGTTATAGCTATAGTTTAGTTAAATTCCAACTCGTAGCTACTGTTCCACATAATTTGCTATCTAACAAGACCGATAGTATTGGATAAAGAGGCGAAAGATATATTTGTATAAAGATATATACAAATCAAAGCAGTTCTTTTCTATCCTCGGTTACACCATTTTCCCCTAAAATCTCTCACCTTGATTAGTTTCCTTGCACCCACATTATTTAGTATTTTGATTTTTTCGTTCTTTCCTCTTTTCATTTACATAATTTTCTCCTAAATTCTCTCATCCAGATTAGTTTTCTCACCCACATTTTTTAATTTTAAATTTTCTTTCTTTTATCTTCCCATTTACACAATTTTCTCCTGAACTCTCTCTCCCAGATCAATTTCCTTTCATAACCAACATTATTTTGAATTTTGAATTGTTGCCATTACCCTCCCAATTGTGCTATTACAAATTTTGGTAACCGCCAAAAACATGTTGAAATCAACTTTATATTAGTTTTTTCTTTGTATTCTATATAATATTTTTATATTTTTCCATGAATTTTCATATATATATATATATATATATGTATATATATTCAACTATACAAATTTTTATTTATATTATATACATGTACAACTAAAAAGCACAACAAAAAGAACATATACTTATACAAATTACAACCTATATTATTTCTTACTTGCATATAGATTTCACATATACACTTATACAAAGAATATATACATATACAAATTATGACTATATGTACATATACAATGGATAAGTCTAACAAAAAAACGCATATACATATACAAGTGTCATCTAATATACAAACATAATTATCATAATTAAAGATGAATATGATTGTATACATATATAAATATAGAAAAACTGAAATGTTTTATATACAAATTATCCAACTGTATAAATGAATTATACAAAACTAACTAATTTGTATATAAATTGGGTATATATAACGAATTATACAAATCAAAAGCTTCATAACAAATATAAAATTTGATATGGAGTACAATTATGTAAACTATAGCTATGACTTACAAATATAATTTTTATGTTTGCTAAACCTAAAATTTACTGTATTAGGTGGTGGAATATATCCATCAGTCCCAACTTGAACAACTTCACTGTGCAACTACTTTCCCAAAGCTTTAGTGAAGAGCTATGACATTTAATCCTTGCTTGCAATGTATTCTGTGTTCATTACACCTTCTTGAAAATCTTTTCCTTATGAAATGACAATTGTTTTGTTTGTTTCCATAGAAAATTCAACTTTAACTTCAACTTCTAGCAATAATATTTGTAGCCATACTAATTCTGCCATAGTCGATGCTATATTCTATACTCAGCTTCTGTTGAGCTTCTTGTATTCTACTTCTTTGACTTCTAGGACACCAAAGAGTCACTGAGATTTGTGGATCTTTCTCAAGAACTTAGTTCTTTCGAGGTATGTATTGAGGTTAAATTAGTAATTACACTAAGCTGTTAGTGTAGTTAGTTAGTTTAGTGTAGTTAGTTAGTTATCAAATTAATTAGTTAGTTAGGTTCAGAAAGTTAGTTACAAAGTTTGTTTTTTGTTTGTTATATAACCACTGTACCTTTTCAGTTTTTGTACTCAATGAAAATAGCACACATTTTTCCAATGCCTCTCCTTTAATCAAGCTCTCATCCATGGAGGTTTTCAGCCTTCTTCAATCTTAACATGGTATCAGAGCAGGAATGTTTCTGATTTTCTTGCCTCTTTCGTCTTCAATTTGCGTATCAGATCTTTATTTTTCATCTTCTGCAAGTTTTTGAATTTTTTCTTTGCGACATAAATGGCAAATTCTGCCTCTACGAGCACTGGATTGGACAGTGTTCCTCCATCTGGGATTGATGCAGGAAGTCACTTTTACATTCATCCCTCAGATAATCCTGGAGCAGTACTTGTACCAGTTCCCTTCAATGGTACTGGTTTTCATTCATGGCGTCGTAGTGTGCTTCGTTCCTTGTCAGTGAAGAACAAGCTAGTGTTCATCAATGGTGAGTGTAAGAGACCAGAGGTAAATCATTCCAGCTATCGTCAATGGGTGAGGTGCGATGATATGGTCACTTCATGGATTCTCAATTCTCTAGATCGAGATATTGCTGGTAGTGTTGAATATGTCAATGATGCTTTGGAATTGTGGACAGAACTGGAGGATCGATATGATCAGGCAAATGGAGCAAAATTGTATCAAACTCAGAAAGAAATAAATGATCTTAATCAAGGTATTCTCGATATCACAACATATTACACTCGTATGAAGAAACTTTGGGAGGAATTAAACAGTCTATGTGTTTCAAGTAGTGTAATTGTGTGTGTGTGTGTGGAGCTAAAGCCAATATTCAGAAGGCAGAGCAAGACAGACGTTTGATTCAATTTCTGATGGGCTTGAATGTGGTATCTACTACGATTAGGGGAAGTATTTTGATGATGAATCCCTTACCATCTTTGGCACAAGCTTTTGCTTTACTAGTGCAAGAGGAAAAACAACGAAAGTTTAAGCCAAGTAATCAGCTGTTTACTGAGAGTAGTTCTCTAGCTGCAGTTTCATCAAATTCAGGAGGTAGAAGTTTTCAAACAAATTTCTCTACCTCCAACACAACACCAAGAGGAAGGCCTTTTTGTGATTTTTGTAGAAGGCCAGGACATGTTAGAGCAAAGTGTTACAAGTTGCATGGCTATCCATCTAATGACAAATGGTTCTATTCGTGATCAGCACAATCCAAGGAACACAGTTCAAAACACATATCCAAATCCAAGGCATAACAATAAAGGAAGAGGTGCATCAACAAACTCTGTAAGACTATCCTGTGATGGAGATGCTAGTGGGCAGACAAAGGAGTCAAGTTCAACCTCTTGTAATGATCCTCAAGGAAATGAGTATGATCAAGTTTCTCATCTGCTGAATCAGTTTCAAAATGATGGAGTGTGTGGATCTGTGAACTTTGCAGGTGGTTTTGCTTGCTCTTTTTCTCCTGATTATATTAAACTTTCATGTGAGTGTTTCAAAACAAGGACTGACCTATGGATTCTAGACTCAGGAGCTTCTCATCACATGACTTTTAATAAAAATAACCTTGTGAATACAGTAAATCTACCTTATCCTATGTTAGTCAGATTGCCAAATGGATATAGAGTCAAAATCACTATGGTTGGCAATGTACATATTACACCTAAAATCATCCTGTCAGGAGTATTGTATGCCCCCTCTTTCAAGTACAATTTAATCTCCATCAATTCTCTTGTGAATCATCTTCAATGCACTGTTTCTTTTTCTAACACTTCTTGTCTGTTGCAGGCCCCTTCACTGAAGAGTCCTCTGGAAATTGCTAAGATGCATGATGGCCTTTACTTCCTTTGCTCAGACTGCCTACAAAAGAATTCACATGCTCAACATCATTCCTTTTCTCTTTACCCTCTATCCAATGATAAAGTACAATGTACACTTCTCTCATGTAAATCTCATTCAAATGCAATAAACTCTTCTTTTGTTGGTAATGAAGACAATGTTGCTGACAACTCTTCTAGTTCTAATTTCTTTCCTGATGATAGTGTGGATTTGTTGTGGCATTATAGACTTGGACATGTACCTTTTGTGAAGATGAAAAATATATCTTCCATACCAGTACACTTCTCATCAAAACAACCTTTCTTCTGTCCTATATGTCCCATGGCAAGACAATCCAGATTACCCTTTCCACCAAAAACTCACACCACTACTGGCATTTTTGAACTATTACATGTTGATATTTGGGGTCCATATCAAACACCAACTCATGACAACTTCAAGTACTTCATTACCTTAGTAGATGACTTTAGTAAATCTACCTGGACACATCTTCTAAGTAGTAAAAGCAATGCTTTCCATATCCTTAAAGCCTTTATACTCATGGTTGAGAACCAGTTCAACACCACTGTTAAAACCATCAGATCAGATAATGGTTTAGAATTCACTAGCAGTGAAACCACTTTGTTTTTTCAATCCAAAGGGATCATTCATCAAAAATCTTGTCCTTATACTCCTCAACAAAATGGTGTAGTCGAAAGAAAGCACAAATATATTCTTGAAACAGCAAGGGCTCTTCTTTTCCAGTCTAAACTCCCAGTGAAATATTGGGGTGAATGTATACTTGCTTCCACATATCTTATAAATAGACTACCTTCTTTTCCTCTCCATAATAAAACTCCCTATGAGATCTTATATAAACACAAACCTACCTACTCACACTTAAAGAGTTTTGGATGTTTATGTTATCCTACTACTCCAAAAGCCCACAGAACCAAATTTGATCCCAAAACCATACCACATGTGTTTGTTGGATATCCCTATGCTACAAAGGGTTACAAAGTCTTGAACTTGTCCACTCAAAAAATCCATGTCTCAAGGGATGTAATTTTCCATGAAACTATTTTTCCTTTTGTCATGTCTAAAGATCCTACTCACTTTCCAAAATTTCCTTTTCATTGTGTGTCCTTTCATGATTATCCAATATCATATGATGATCTAGATCATTCCAGTAATGAAGCTGTCACTGAAGTTCCCACAACATCACCTGCTACCTCCACATCACCTGCTTATATCACACCTGAAAATTCACTATCCATACCACAGCTTAGAAGATCCCAAAGACCACAAAAGACTCCTGCATATTTGTCTGACTATATTCACAATGTACCATCCCCAGCTGTTTCAAATTCACAACCACCACAACCACCTTTATCATCCTTGAATGCTCTTTTTACTCTTAAACATCATGTGTCTCCTGATGTCTTTAATTCTGATAGTCAGTCCTTTGTAATGAATGTCTCTCATGACTGTGAACCTAATACATATGAGGAAGCATCTATGGATCCTGCATGGCAAAAGGCTATGACACAAGAGTTTCTTGCCCTGCATGACAACAATACTTGGACTCTCACAAACCTACCAAAGGATAAGAAGCCTGTTGGTTGTAGGTGGGTTTATAAGGTCAAACACAAGGCTGATGGGAGTGTAGAGAGGTATAAAGCAAGGCTTGTAGTAAAGGGATATACTCAACATCATGGCATAGACTACACAGAAACCTTCTCACCTGTGGTAAAGATGACCACTGTGAGAACACTCATTGCTGTTGCTGCAAAGAAACAGTGGAACATACATCAGCTTGATGTTAACAATGCCTTCCTGCATGGAGATTTACATGAAGAAGTGTACATGGACATACCACCAGGTTTGGTCATTCCTCACAAGAATTTGGTTTGCAAACTCAACAAGTCATTGTATGGTCTAAAGCAGGCTAGTAGGCAATGGTATGAAAAGCTGACTGAAGCACTACACACAAGAGATATAAACATTCTCTTCATGACTATTCACTGTTCTACAGGAAAAGAGATGCATCTAATGTCTTTCTAGGTGTTTATGTGGATGATATTCTACTTACAGGAACAGACACTGATGAAATTGATGAGCTCAAAAGGTTTCTTGACAACCAGTTTAAGATCAAAGATCTTGGCAGATTACATTATTTCCTAGGCCTAGAAGTCTTGTACAAAGATGATGGAATTTTGATTTCTCAGAGAAAGTTTGTGTTGGACCTTCTCAAAGAGTTCAATTGTGATCACATGGCTCCTTTATCTTCTCCACTGGATCCAAATATCAAGCTAAGATCCCATGAAGGGAAAATTCTAGATGATCCTACTTACTATAGAAAACTTATTGGCAAGTTGAATTTTCTTACACATACTAGGCTTGATCTTGCTTATGGTGTACAACTTCTCAGTCAATACATGCAAGACCCTAGAGATCCTCATCTACATGCTGCTTTTCACATGTTAAGGTACCTCAAGAAAGATCCTACTCTAGGTGTTTTCATGTCATCTGCTGCAAATTTTGAAGTACAAGCATATTGTGATTCTGATTGGGCTGCATGTCCTGATTCAAGGAAATCTGTTAGTGGTTATATTGTATTGTTAGGAGACAGCCCTATTAGTTGGAAGTCCAAGAAACAAGAAACAATCTCACTCTCTTCAGCTGAAGCAGAGTACAGATCCTTGAGAAAAGTAGTAGGTGAGTTAACTTGGCTGCAGAGATTGTTTGAGGAGCTGAATATACATCAGACTGCACCATTTCCTGTGTTTTGTGATAGCCAAGCAGCCATACATATTGCTAAGAATCCTGTTTTTCATGAACGTACGAAGCATATAGAAGTGGATTGCCATTTTGTGAGATCAAAACTTCAAGAAGGACTTGTTACACTGCATCATGTTGATACTGCTGATCAGTTGGCAGATGTTCTTACCAAAGCATTTACTGGGATTAAACACTCTACACTTTTGGACAAATTGGTTTCGATCACCTCTGCTCCAATTTGAGGGGGGGTATTGAGGTTAAATTAGTAATTACACTAAGCTGTTAGTGTAGTTAGTTAGTTTAGTGTAGTTAGTTAGTTATCAAATTCATTAGTTAGTTAGGTTCAGAAAGTTAGTTACAAAGTTTGTTTTTTGTTTGTTATATAACCACTGTACCTTTTCAGTTTTTGTACTCAATGAAAATAGCACACATTTTTCCAATGCCTCTCCTTTAATCAAGCTCTCATCCATGGAGGTTTTCAGCCTTCTTCAATCTTAACAGTATGTAAATTCTTATAGTATTGGGTTCGTTCTCCCTCACGTCAATCATGTAAAATTTTACCAATGAATTTATTCTTGAACTCGATTTATTGAGTTCTTGGGAAGTTCTTGAGTTTTAGCTAACAATGAAGGTCTTTGAGTTCTTGAGGCGAGAGTTCTGCAAATTAGTTGAGTCTCTTGATAGATTTTTATGTGGTTTCATTGAAAATGTTCTGAGTTTATAAAATTTTGTGAAATTAGACAATGGAATGGCATTGGGTGTGATTCAAATCGAGTTTGGGAGAGGAAGAAAAGAACAACCAAATAACTGAACCTAGAGTCGCGTCGCAGAGGCGTTTCAAATTTCCACCTGCAGACGATCACCCTCTCTCTGCGCTGCGGAGAGGATACGGAGTCCTCTGTCTCAAAAAAAATTTCTCGATCAAAAATTAAATTCCACCTCAATGTCGCGCCAATTCTTATTTTAATATTGTATTTTTGCTCTCTTCTTATTACTAACTATCTAAGCCTTCATTAATCATTGAGAGATTTTATATCCTAATCATAGCTCTTAAATTCACACTTTCTACCCAAGGTAAGGTTAAGAGGAAAGTTCAAGAAAGTCCTTTCGAGTCATTTTGAGAAGTATTTTGCAATTATAAAACTTATTTTAAGTCTGAGAGAATGAGAGGGTTTGTGTAGAATTAGGAATTGAAAATGAATTATATGACTAGTTATAAGTCCAAAACGATATAGTATAAGGTTAATTGGGTAGGAAAAGATCAAAACACCCTTAATTAAAAACTGCTGGAAGTGATCTACGATTTCGGCCTAGCAACCGTACTAATAAACCATAGAACCAACTTTAGAAACCCAAAAATTCAATCATTTTTCACAAATCCACGTGGGAGAAGATTAATTTAATTAATATACTCTTACATATTTTATATTCTTTAACATGTCCATTAATTCTAGAACCACTAATTTTCTAGCTCCATTGGAAACAAAATGGTAAAATTTTCCAAACGTTAGTCAAGTTGTGGTCTAAGTTAGACTAAAATAGCACTCCCACCAACCCTAAATGCCAAGTGACAACCATCCAAACATAAGAATCATATTATGATCCCTAAATTATCAATTCGACGACACAAAATATTCGAATTTGAATTTATTTGAAGTTTTTGAACGGGTGAATGGCACTAGCATAGGATTGATATACAACTTAAATTCGTTATTTTACTGTTCACATTAAATTTACTAATTCACCAAGTATGTTATTAATATTAATATACAACGAATTCATCAATAAAAAATGAAATATGAATTTATTTACAAAATAAAAATTCATAAATTCCAAATCTTAGATTATATTTTTACGGCTTCAAAATAACCTGTTGCATAGCACAGTAAAGTTTTGTTTTTATAGATTTGGGTGAAAGGGCAAAATGATTCTAGCAGTCCAATTTAAAGGTCCACTATTTGATTGAAGCATTTTTAACGTTTATTTGTGGTTGATTGGTTCTAAGACAAGTCAATTATTATTGCCACAATTGTTGCTCTAATGGGTTCAGCTAGCCCCAATGGTTGGCTCAAGCGTACTCTGTCTTGCTAGTGTTGGTGTTGTTACAGTCGTTGCTCTACTTCTAACCATCTAATAAATAAAGTAAAGAAGGTCAGATACATATATGCATCACCTAACTATCAAGTTGTATCACTTAGATAAAGTTTTGTAGCCTCTCAACGAAAAGTAAAGTGTTTTTGTATCGTTCCGCAAGACTCTACTAGACTCGTCCTTGTGTGATGAGATCACCGCACCTAAATCGATATTAAGCTTGTCACGACTCAAATCGAGTCACGAGTGAAACCCACACTCACCGTCCTAGGTGGGCGAACCAACGATTTGAACCCTAACTTCTATCAATTGTTCATCTTACAGAAAACAACCATAATGCGGAAGCTAAAAAACTTATTAAAGTTTCAATAAGAAGAACCTCTAGAGTCTATTACATAGTATCCCTAAAACTTGAATGTCATCACATAAGAGACATCTATTTTCAAAATTCCAAGTCTAAGAGTATTAAAGACACCAAAACAAATAAGTAGATAGTCTATGTCCGAAATATAAGTACATCATGCCATAACAAAGAGACTCCAACACAAGCTAGAAGAAGTGTCACGCCCCGAGCTACCCCCGAGACGCGGACACGGAACCTAGGACCACAAGTGATCCCAAGCTAACCCTGCGCATGATCATGAGCATACTAAAGATAATAAACTGTTGCGGAAGCTAAATCATACTTAAAATGAAAAGATGAGGAATACCCATATTCTATAACTGAGATATTTGAAAACAATGAGTTTAATACAAAAGAAATATTAACTCAATACTAAGCTAAATCTAACTATGTCTGAAAATAGCCTCTAAACTAGGCTAGAAATACTGGGACAAGCCCCAGCTAAACCTAGCAAAAACTGAAACTAAATGACTAAAGACTGAAATGAAACTCATGACTGTTGTCCTCGGAGAATGAGGACTCACCACTGAATATGCTGAACTGGAGATCGAGAAATTGATCTATGCGTGATTTGGATGCTGAGAACCTGAACCTACATCATGAGAAGATGTAGCGCACGTATGCGTCAGTACTTGAAAGGTA
>NC_028638.1:36760199-36784215 GCF_001406875.1 Solanum pennellii
ATGAGCTAAATGTGGAGTCCGATGTATACGCCCCATCGAGAGGACCCAATATACCTTGCCAAAGGTATAAAGGCATGCTGACGTGATCACTAAACTGATTGCCACAGAGGGGACTAACAACCTACTTGGCTAGTAGTTCTGGGACTATTGGGTACGCTAAACCCTAGTCCAACTCGGTATTATGCTACTCCCAATGAATTCTGTAAATTAACTGATTATATATGAATTTCTGTAAATACTGGATAGCTCGAAACTGAACATGCAAACTGAGAATGCAACAATTAATCTGGTAATTATGCATTTATAACTGAGGCATGTATATCTGAAGTGTCTGAAATATATGACCTAGCATGTGTAATTCAAGAACTAAAGAAATACAAAGCTAGGGTTCTGAAATTCATGCGATAATCTGAGTAATAACATGATAATCTGATTTGGAACATATATTTAATAAATTCATGAAGTTATATCAAAGTTCTAGAAACCCTAGGTTTAATCATGCTAAGAGAATCAAGAACTGGCTGAAGCTAAGGACCCAATGGGTGAAAGGAACCCACTAGTGAAATCCCACATACCTGGTTATAAAATCCACGGAAAAATACTTAAGTTTCGGGGCTGGAACTGCTGGAGCTTGTGGCGTTCTTGAACTACGGTTCTTGAGCTTTTTTTCTCCTCTCTTGCTTCTAATTTTCTAAGTTTTGATTTAATGATTTGACTTGGATATGTTTTAATTATGTTTCTAGGATTAAACTGACTAAAATTTGATGATTTAGGGTCAAAACAACGTAACTTAGGGTTTAAATAGAGCGGGAAAGGTCAAAAGATCCCTGGGAAGGTTGTTGTCGGGCCTCACGATGGCCAGGACTGACGGTCCGTCGTGCGCCCGATGCCCCGTCGTTGGGTCCGTCGTGAGGGCCTGTTCGACAGGCCTTTACTAAAATGGGCATAACTTTTTACTCGGAGGTCTGATTTTAACAAGGTCAGTGGCTATGGAAATATAATTCAATTATCTATGTGTGAGTAGGTCATGAGAGACCTAATTCATTTTGTGCTAAGAGTTATGATCATTTTAAGTTGACCCAACTGTATTTCCCCTTAACTGGCTGCAAATTTTCCACCTACAGACCGTAGGTCCACCTACGAACCATGCTGGTCATCCATAGCTCTTGTCAGAGAGTGGTTGAACTACGGACCGTCGTTTGACTTACGGACCGTAAGTCTGTCCGTCGTCCAAGACTTAACCAATTTTTCTAGGTTGAAATTTTTGGGAGTTTCTGATCCCATCGACGGTTGTGCAGGACGGACCGTGGTTCAGGCTACGGTCCGTCGATGCCACCATTGGTAGCACCTGTAGATTTTTCTGAAAAACTAATTTTTGGTCTGTTTTGGCTACGGGGTGTTACATTAGCTCACTCTGAAATCTGATGAGTTGGATACTGGCTAAAGCTGAGGGCGAGTCGAAGTCGATGATATAGTTGCTACACTCTACAAAAGAAAACAAAGAAAACACAAAGAGGGCTCAGTATAGGAAAACATGTACTGAGTAGATATCATCGGTCAACTCAAAATAGAAACTAATATGCCATGAGTAATAGTATAAAATCAACTATGACACTTAGAAGGTGTAAAACAACAACCAACACGAACAAGTGACAACAACACCAAATTAAGAACGAAATCAGGTAACAATTTCGAGAACGCACACGAGGGCTCATGCCTCCACACCTAGATCTTTTGGGAATTGAGTTCTTTGAGATTGAGTACATTATTTGTGTGATAATATTACCGTGCTGGAACGTGACATCCGATCTAATGACATTGTGTCGGCTCGTGACATATGATCCAATATATTGTGTCAGAATGTGACACCTGATATAATAATATCATGCCGGCTGGCTTGTGGCACCATATCCAAGTCACCAATTTTCACTTCATTAACAATATTTTATCAAGCCTTCTTTATTCAAGGCATCACTTCGATAGAGAAGATTCAAGATTATAAGTTTTACGGTCTCAAAATTTCAAACCAATCACAAACAACACATAGATTATCCAAACCGCACAACCAAGTACATAGAGAATTCACAATATCACTCAATTACTATCAATCACTATTAAGAGTCTATCCATCACATAAAATAAATCATAACCTATCTTCACCGAAGAATCGAAGTGAAGCAAACTACTTTTCCAACATTTTTTCTTTCCTCAATGCCTCGAAAAGCTTCCAATTTATGCAGTATGCGTAATTTGTAAGTATACGAGTCTATAGACACTCATATTACTCTATGTATAACCTAGACTCAAAAATTATCCACACAATCTATATTCAAGTTTCTAATGTTGAGGTCAATTAACACGTTTCTCTTATTTTTTATATTCAAGCTTAAAGTTAAGTCTTTATTTCTCTGAATAACATAACTTTAATGATATTCAAGTACGATACTACACTGAATAATTAATTATTTATCTCAGTATATCAAAACTTATTTTATAAAATAATAATAAAATTTATACAATATCCAAAGCTAAAGCCACATATTATCCTCGTCACTTTATTAAATGCATGTTGCACTAAATAGTTAATTGCACCATGTGATTTTTAGTAATCATTAGGAAATCAATAAGCAATCCTCAGTAATTATTAACCAAAAATCTTGTCCCCCAAATCTCATATCTAACGCTAACGATAACTAGTTCTCATCCTTCAATTTCACTCCGGTTTCTGTTTATAATAATTATTCAACTTGTACGCATTAATTAGCGATTAATATTTTCTTTGTCCTTAATTATTTATCAACTTTCGAATTGACACATTTATTATAAAATTAATAATTGATATAGTGAATTTATATTTTATTCCTATTAATTATGAAGTTGATAAATTAAAAAATTAATATTTTCAAAAAGTTTTACCTTTTTTTCAAAGTAATTGATTGAGGATAAAATAGGTAAAAATAATTTGTCCTTTCTTGATTTATCAAAATGAACAAGTAATTAGAGATAAATAAAAAAGAAATGTGGACAAACAATGATTCAATACCTTGGATGGAGATTTTTAGCTGGGAACTTAGCCGCTTCAATTTCCTTTTGTGTAATTGTGCGTCTATTGTATCTTTCTTTCTTCTATAGATTATTACTAACCTAATTATTATACGGAAAATGGCCTAAAATACCCTCAAACTATTAGAAATGGTATTAAAATACCCTTCTTTTACCTATTAGTCCTCAAATACCCCTCACATCTATCTTTGAGCTCCATATTACCCTTACTTCTAACAGACCTCATTTAAAATTCAATTAATAAATTCATTAAATGATGTGTCCTCAAATACCCCTCACATTTATCTTTGGGCTCCATATTACCCTTACTTCTAATAGACCTCATTTTAAATTCAATTAATAAATTCATTAAATGATGTGGCAATCATCTATTGGTCACTTTATAATTAACTTGAACAAATTTAAAAAAATTACCCATTCCCAAATCAAATCATCCGCCCCAATCTTTTTGACCCATCAGCCCCATATTAACTGTCAACTTAAGTTTTTCTCATCTCTTTCTTCAAGTGCAGTTTGCTGTCTCCAACCAAAAATTCAACTATTGGTTCCATTTTTTTTATTTCTCTTGTTTTTATCATCCATCTCTTTATATATTCTATGCTCCAAAGCCCTAGAGTTTTGTTTTCTTTTTTACTTGCTTAGTAGTTGCACATTTTGAATATTGTGATTCTTTATGCTTTTGCTCACTCAGGAAAAAGAATTGGTTGATTTTTTTGCTTTCTTATTGCTTTTAGTTATAGCTTGAAATTTTGAGGTTGTGCACTTATCTAGCTTTGAATGTGAAACAAAATGTATAAATAAAGTCCACAAAGATGAGATTCTTATCATGAAATTTTGTGAATTTTCGGTAGTTGGAATCAAAGTTCTTGAGTTTACAATATCAGTCGAATTATTTAAACAACTAATTTGTAATTAATTCCCAAGACAACATAGCTAGAATTCAATTTCTTATGAGAAAATTATGTTTCTTCCATCATTTTTTCGCCTATTTACGAATACTAATATAGTCAATAGGTCAAGTTTTTTTACTCAAAGATGCACGGTACATTTATTAGAAAAATGTGATGTTAATGATCCAAAATGGGTCTATGATTCTTCATTTGAGCTGGTCTTCGTTCCAGCTATAGAAACAAAATTAATTTGGGGCGGGTTTTATTTAGGCGTAATACATATATTGGATCCTAAACTTGGCTTCAAATTTTAACTTTGACTTCCAACTTTCATAATGCACAAACAGATACTTTAACTATCCAACTTTTAAACAAATAAACACATGAGTCCTACATGACACAATACACGTAGGACACCACGTAGGACAAAAAATGATATGTAGGTTGATAATGTAGGACATGTGTGTCTATTTGTTCAACATTATACAAGTTTCAGTGTTTATTTGTGCACATCCAATGTTGAAGGACATAAATGTGCTTTGAAGCAAAGTTAAAGGGCACATTTATGTATTATGCCTTTTATTTAATTTGGGGCAAGTCAATTTGACTTGAATTGGTGGAATACTATTAAATTTGTTTAAGTGAATTATAAAGTGACCAATTGATGATTGCCACGTCATTTAATGAATTTATTAATTGAATTTTAATTGAGGTCTGTTAGAAGTAAGGGTAATATGTAGCCCAAAGGTAGATGTGAGGGGTATTGGGGGGCTAATAGGTGGAAGGAGGGTATTTTTGTACCATTTCTAATAGTTTGAGGGTATTTTAGGCCCTTTTCCGATTATTATGTATGACTAATTATAAAAAAGGTAAAAGTGTCCCCTACTAATTTTAATGTTATTTTCTTTAACCACCAACTAAATTAATTATTTAAACTATCCCTATAATCATATAATTATAGTTATAAATAATCCAAAATACTCATTTAAAATCTATTGTAAGAGCCTTTTATGAATAAAATTCTCTAGTACTCAAACGAGCAAATGGGTCGTTACATTATTACATCATTTTTTGTCAACATCGCATAGAGAGTGTATGCACTCTCCCTTTAGGTATAATACATAAATATGACCCTTAACTTGGCGTCAATTAACAACTATGACCTTTAACTTTCGGTGTGCACAAGTAGGCACTTAAACTTATATAAAATTGAGCAAATGAGCACATTCGTCCTACATGACAATTTTGTATCCTACATGACATCCTACGTGTATTATGCCATGTAGGACACTTGTGGCTACTTGTTCAATTTTATAATAGTTCAAGTGCCTACTTGTGCACATTCAAAGTTGGAAGCATAGTTATTCATTGGCGCCAAGTTATGGGTCATATTTATGTATTGCCCTCTCTTTAATAAAGAACGTGAGCAACCTAAAATAATGAATATAACTATATTTTTTAATGTATTTTGTTATAAAATATAATTTCTACTTTTTCTTATTATTTTAACTTTTTTCCTTTGTTATTTTTGCTCTTTCTTTCTTCTTTCTTATTCAAAAATTAATTGTGATCTCCATTAAAACTCTTCACTATTAATATCACTATTTTTACCACAATTTAAACCCCCCTATTATTATTATTATTATTATTATTATTATTAGTTTAAGTCTCTTCAATGTTCAATCATTATTTAATTTTTTTTACATTTCGAACAATTTGATAATCTCATTAGATTTCAAGATGATATAGAGGTATCATTTAGCCTTTTTTTCGAATTTCAATCGAGATGTTTTCAATTTTTGGGAAATTTATTGATTCTTTCAAAATTATTATTTCTAATTTTGAAGATATATAAAAAGAAGATAAATTAATTGATGATACTTTCACAATTTTAAATTTTCATAGAAAAATAATTAGTTTTGTCATCAATAACTCAACGAAAATTAGAAGATAACATAACTTTTAAAAGAAAAAAAATAATTGGAAGAATGGAATTCGACGGAGAAAAAAAGAAGAAGTTGAGAGGGACACAGCTTGACATGGGTGGGGAAGGATGAGAGTGAAAGGTAAAAAAGAAAGAAAAGAGAAGAAGAGGTTTACTTGAATTGGGGTGGGTAGGTGAGATGGAAGCTACATCGATATGTTTAATGAGATTAAAATAAAAGTAATAAAAATAAAATAAGTCAAAAAGTAAGAGAGAGAAAAATATTTAAAAAACTACAAATGAAAAAAAAATTATATTCTAACTTATTAACACGTATCATGGAATGATTGATGGGTGATAACATTTGCTTTTTAAAATTGGATATTCATCGAAAAATGATGTAATAATATAACTTCAAAATTGTTTAGGGGTAATAGAAAACACGCATAGTGCCTTTTTAAAAATTTGAGACAACTTGAGGTGTCACTTTGTGTCTTTTCTCATTTTAAATCATCATTATACTTTAAGGACTAAATTACTCACTTCAAATACACATAACCAAAAGATTAAAATTAAAATTATCCAACAATAGTGAGATTCAATCGCTATTTCCCATATGATTAAAGATAAGATTGGACTAGGTTGATTACAACTCTAGTGGACACATGCACCATACCATATACTCCTCTGTTTAACAATATTTATTCTATGTTGGCTTTATACACTTTTTAATAAATTATAAAAAGAAGGATAATTTTACTGTATAACCTTTTGGATACAATGAATACAATATATGTCTTGAAAACTATAATAAGAAAATGATTATAATTAATAATAAGGTAGATTAGAAACTCAATGGTAACACCCCAGAAAATTTTTGAACTAAGACTCGAACCATTCTTCGTTGTAAGTAGGATTTTACCGAGGAATTTATAATTTCTTGAGTGTTAAGGTCACTAGATATAGTACTTTGAGTTCCAAAAAGAATTAAAGAGAATTCATTCAAGTCATTCCTAAGTTCCTTTAAGTTTTGGTCAACTTCAAATGACCATAACTTTTAGTACAAGATGAGTTAGGTAGCCCATAAAATATCAAATGAAAGGTCTATGAATTATATTTCCAACGCCACCAGATTTTCTAAATTTTGAATTCGTATAAGGGAGGTATTAGTTGAGTTAGGTAGCCCATAAAATATCAAATGAAAGGTCTATGAATTATATTTCCAACGCCACCAGATTTTCTAGATTTTCCTTATCCAATCAGATTTAATTTGTTTTAGTAAGGTCTTAGGGATCTATTTTTATTAGTTCAGTTTTCTAATCCTAATATATACGCCTAGGGTTCTAGCTGAGAGTTCAAGAACAGAAAAGAAGAGAAAAGAGGAAATGATCAAGGCAAGGTTCTTAAGTTTTGTTGTGAATTTTCGTCATAGATTCCCTAAGAGGTATATAAGTTTCTATAGTATTGGGTTCTTTAACCCATACACCAAACATGATTTTCATATTCGAATTCGTTCATAAAGATTGCAAGATTTAAGTTCTTGATAAATGTTCTTGAAATTTTATTCTAAATCTTGTTTTGTTGGGTTTTGATAAATTCTTTAGATGAAAGTGAGTTTATTTAGAGTTGTATTAAGTATATTAGAGTTTAATTATTTTGAGTAATCGAAATGAAATGATTGGGGAAGAAACCATTCGATTCTAGTCGAATTAAGGTTAAGAAACGAACAGAAAAATTTCTCAAAATTATCTGGGGGAATGGTGGTGCGATGCACCACGGGTTCACTTTCATGGGCTGGCGTAGCGCACCAGAAGTGCACCAATAAGAAGCCTCTAAAGTTAAGGGGTTGGTGCCCCGGGCCAGGAATGCATCAGGGTCGCCTGGCCCAATTCATTTTTTGTCAGTTGTCCCGTTTGAGTCCCTTTAAAGTATATTTTCACTCCCTTTTGATTCTAATTATTCTAAACTATTTTTAAACACCTAGAAATCATTCATAACATGAATCTTAACCTTGAATTCATAATTCAAATTTAGGGTAGAGTTAAGGGTTAAGTCTTTAGAATTCTTTCGAACATTTGGAGAAAGTCTCTTTGAGGAGTCTTCTACAACTTCTAATAACTTGTTTCAAGACTTGAGCAATTGAGTATGAGAATAAGGATGATGTATTCATGAATCTACTTTATTATCACGAGTTCTTTCATATCATAAACCGTAACTCTTGAATTCATATTCAAATTCAAGAAAGAGTTAAAAGAGTAGAGTCCAAGAAGGTATTTGAGTTCAATTGTGAAACCTTAGAGATTAAATAATATTTTGAACTAAGTTATGAAGAAGCAAGTATGAGAAGGAGAAGAGTCGTATACACGAGTTTGATATTATTATGTAGACCCTCAAGTTTGAGTTGTTCATACCATAAATTTTGCATGATTTTCGTAAACTGAGCATTTTTTAGAGTAGTATCTTCAAGTTCTAAGTCTTGAATATTGAGTTCCTAATACCTTTTGATATTTTAATCCTAATCATGGGACTATTAAATATTACCTATAGATTCCTTGAGTTGAGTTGTTTATGCCCATAATTCTGCATGAGCCATATAAGTCGAGCAGTCTAGAGATAAGAAGTATCTTTGAGTCCTTTAGTTGAGTATTTTAGACCCATCATTCCGCATGAACCCTCTGATTTGAGCATTCTTGAAACGAGTATTACCATTGAAGTTCTTGAGTTTTGAGTTGTTGAGTCTCGAGTATTGAGTTCTATGCATGGTTATTGAAAATCTTGAATTGAGTCGTTCACGTTCATAATTCGGCATGAACCCTATTTTGAGAAGTCTTTTCACAAATTATTTTTGAAACTTGTTTTAAAGACTTGACAATTAAGTTGAGAAAGAGTAGAGTTGAGTTCATTTTCTTTAAAATGATATATGAGAGCTAAGTATTTCCAAGAGTAAATATTTTTAAATTTAAGATGAGAGGAAAATAAAATTTCCAAAAGAGTTTTGAGCAATTTGAGTACATTCTTTTTTAAGAGAAAGAACTCAAAACACAAAAGAGTTATATATATATTTAAACATATGAGCTAGTATATTTTGGGAGTAGTATTGAGCATCAATATGGGGAGACTTCATACAACTCACAGCCCCCATGAACCATGTAGTCAATTTGGGTAGAGAGGGTCAATACTTTTTAGTGATTCCTTAATTATTTTTAGCATAAACTAGTGGGTCCACTTAGTTGTAGAAACTATACCCGACAAAATATAAGACGACCCTGGCAGTGTGAGAAAAGACATTGTATCATCACATAGCTCATAGTGATGGTTGTCGATTAGAGAATCTCCCACAAAGATATTTTGTATTCTTATATCCACAAAGTTATATTATAATTTTATATACAAATTGAGTTTTATTGTATTCTTCAATATGATTGATTTATCATCTATTGTTTAAATGTTTTCCATGTATTGCATCTTTTATTGTTGTTTTATCCTTGAGTATCTCGAGTTGAGATTATTTGAGTTGAATATCTTATTCTTGAGTCGAGTTTAGTTTAGTGAGTCTAGAAGAGGTAAGTATTTCAAGCTTATGTTTATGCTTTAGAATTTCCCTTACATGCTCGTACATTTCATGTACCGAGCCATTTGGCCTGCATCATTTCATGATACAAATACATGTGTTTAGGATCATCAACAGGCGCTTCGTTGATGTCATTTGCAGTTCCAGTTAGCTATGGTGAGTCTTCTTGCTTGCAGAGGATTTCATTTATTTTTCAGTTCGCCAGAAAGTTGTAGGTTTTGTCCCGAGTTTCATCTTTTATCATTTAGAGGCTTCATAGATAGACAGCGGAGTTTGAGAAGTCTGTTTCTGTGTCACGATCCAAATCGAATCATGGTGGAACCCACACTTAACCTCCTAAATGGGCGAACCATTGAATTCAACCTCGACTTATATTTATCATTCTATTTATAAAATACTAACCATAATACGGAAGCTTAAAACTTATTAGTATAAGAAACACAAATCCATCAAAGTCTACTATGTGTAATTTCCAAAACATGAAAGTCATCACATCAAGGACATCTAATCTCCAAATACTAAGTCTAAGAGTATCAAAGACAATAAAATAATTGAAATATAGTAATTTGTATCCGAAAACTAAGGATATCGAGTCATGACCGAGAGAATCTAACACAAGCTCGAATGAATAGCACACACTTGAACCTGATATGCTGATACTAGCTAAATTTGAGGGCGAGTCAAAGTCGTTGATACACTCCCTGCACTCCATAAAAGGAAAACAATGAAAAAAACAAATAGGGCTCAATACGGGGCAACATGTACTAAGTAGGTATCATCGCCCAACTCAAAATAGTAACTAATATACAAAGAATAATAGTATAAAATCAACTATAGCACTTAGTAGATGATAAGAAACAAACAACATGAACAAGTGACAACTGAAGCAAATACGTAATCAATCACAATATCAAGCACACACGAGGACTCATGCCTCCACACTACTCTCGTTGGGGAAATGGGTTCTTTGAAATGGAGTACATTAAGTTAATTCAATATTTTTTTTCCTCCAATGTTACCACACCGGAATGTGACACTCCGATCCAATTATATCATGTCTGAACATGACAGTCCGATTCAAGAATATCGTGTCGGAACTTGAAATTTCGATCCAATAATATTATGTCGAAATGTGATACTCCGATCCGAGAATATCGTGTCGGAACATGACACTCCAATCTAATAATATTGTGTCGGTGTTTTATCCGAAATCGGAAAAAATATTATTTTCAAAGATTTTTTCGACTTTTATAGTCGCCACTTAATTTTGAAAAGAAAAATTAAGAAAACATGCTTTCAAAAGACTTAACAGAATAATCGATTGAAAACAATTAAGAAGGTTCGGGGATTCATCTTAATGTCTTAAGAAGGTTTAAAAGCACTTAAGACATTCCGCTAACCTACGGTTATCCAGCAACTAACATGATTGGCTAAAATTGCTTAATTCAAAATAAAATAAAGTTTTTGAGTTATGAAACAAAGAAATTAATGTTAAAATTGATTTGCAAATTTATTCGCTCTTTTAGAATCGATTTGAAATTATTTTAAGTTGATAAAATATTTTCGGCATTTGCGGGATTTCGAATTTTTCTATCCTTACGACTAACAACAAACAAAAACCAACAAATAAGCAAATAAGTAAAAAAGGGAAAGAGAGAGAGAGATCTTTTGGGTCCAATCCCGGATTCTGTCCGCCTTGGCCGGAAATCAGACCCACCTGCTTTGGGTCTTTTACCCATTTGACTTTTTGGGTTTTTGACCGATTTTCTTTTTACACCTGTCCTATGTCTAAACAAATAATAAATACAGAATAAAAAATATAAAAATAAAAGGGCAACAAGGCTTATGCCTGAAATAAGTACAATACGACAACTAAAAAAGCTATTTGCTTCAACCTTTCAATCCCTCCGACTTGCTTCGGATTCCTCGATTTCAAAAACACGTTCTTCTTCTATAGGTTGACTCGGTGGAGAAATTTGAGCCTTTATTGCTCTTCTAAAATGCAAGGTAGAATCCGTGGGGGGACTCCAGCATATTCCACATGAGCATTAAATGAAAATACATTAGTAGACTTAATGATAACAACAAGACACGATTTAAAGCAAAATGACATCGAGATACTAAAATGACAATCATTAATTCAAAAGGAGCAGACCACTAGTAGATAGGATTCAAAACATTTTTTTTTATATAAATAGACTTAAACAAAGGGCGTCAATGGAACGATGTATCAATAGAGTAAACTTGAACATTTTAGCATGACAAATCAGTAAACCAAACTTAACGAATAATGTTGTTTAGCACAATGCATTTCAAAGGGGACTACCAAGAAACTAATCAATTATATACAAACAAAGCGAAAAAATTAACACACTAGGTTCAGTTTAAGATTAACCAGAAAATCCCAAATAGACAATTAACCACAAAATTAATGCACATCACAAAGTTTTGACTTGTCTCAATAATCTCGATTTCTGCATTAAAATATGATATGACTAATTCTTCAAATTCTATAACTGCATTCAAACAATTGTTCTTTTGCTTCTTCTTTTTTTTTTTAATACGTACTTATTTTGATTGATGATGAACCAAGTAATTATACTATTCTTTTGAATGTTTTTGTCGTTTTTAATACTAATTTGATTGATAATTTAACATATAGATTGTGTTGAAAAGCTCTTCGGCTCTGTGTTCTGATCTTTGGCTCTCTGTTTCTGCTTTGTCATTGTAATACTAATGGGGTGAGATGATAACATTAATTAGAAACTTTTAATCTACATCTTCTTTGTGCTCTTGTTTCCATGTATAACAAATTTACTAGTGCAACAATACAACTTGTTCAAAATAAATAGACTTATCCACCTTCACTGTTTGCACCAAATCAGACAATTAATCATAGAAATCACAAATTTAAAGTGCAAATACGTATCACATATGATAAAGTTAAGGTTATATGTAAGATACATGTGTCTGGTGCAAACACTAGGCGCGGGTAAGGTTTTCCCTGGCCATTGTGTCTATCTAAAAGCATAAAACACCGCCACGAGATCAACAACGCAACAATTGTAATCCTAAAGAGTTTTCCCTTTGCCATGAAATAGAAAGTATTGTTCACACAATCTGGAAAATGCACATGATAAATGGAGCTTATCTTACAAACTGCATACTTTCTCTTTTAAGGGTACCAAGAAAGCCATATCCCTGCTTATGATCCTTCAAATTTGGTACAAATAAGACCATGTTCTTGGATGAAACCACTTTTCTTTTTCTTTTTTTTTTTGTTTTGCAGTCTTTTGGTGCTTTAATGAGCTTCAATGTGCATTAATTTGCAGACGTCTCCGTACCGATCCTCGAGACTCTACTTAGACTCGGCTTGTACACACATGAGACCTATGAACCTGGGGCTCTGATACCATTTTGTCACGACCCAAAAATGGGCGTGATGGCACTCGTCTTATCCCACCAAGACAAGTCAGCCTAAAACTCAACCATTACAATAAGAATGCGGAAAATTTACTATCAACTTACATTATACCCCAAAACCTGGTTGTCACGTGTACAAGCCTCTAAAATATTACAATTGGATCAAAAGAAAATATAAGTCTCATATGATATTGTTTCTAGAGTAGAACAAAATCATAAACAAGAGTAAGGAGGGATGCTGAGATGACCCTACCACCCCCAACCGAACCTTCACAACTACAACATGCATAAACATCAGCCCAACCTAACAGCTCACAGTTTACATCGAACGTAACTCAACAAAAACATTTAGACAAATTACATATCCTCCAGCAAACACTTTAATAAATTACATATCCTCCACAACAACACTTCAACAAATTATATATCCACAATAACAAGTTCCGCAAAAAGGCAATCACTAGATCAGCAAAACACAATATCAAGTTCACTAATGATAAGTATGTGCAATGTAATGGAATGCAATGTCAAGTATAATGATGCATGTCTGACCTAGTGATACACACCCACTGTCTCTCAGTCCGGGACCCATGGGGGACATATCTGTCCATGCATCTGTCGCGGCGCACGACACGACCCTCGATAATAGTAACCATCGCGGCGCGCGATACGTCCCTCGAAATATAGTATCCATCGCGGCGCGCGATACGTCCCTCGAAATGGTGCATCCTCTTTAAGTTATCATTCTTTCTCAATGCACATAACACTTTCACAACCATATCTCAGAATAATGCAAATGACATGTTCACACAAATAATGAGGAGATGACCATTTTCATAACATTGCACAGTTCACAACCACACAAACATGAAATCACATCAACAATGATTCAACAAGCCACCAAACCTTTCTCAACACATCAACATAAACAATTAATCACATTGCCTTTTGTTATCCCTTTTTTTTCATCATTAGAATTAATCAATGTGGATAAGTCAACCCATCACCAATTCCGTTACTCCCAAACATATACCACAAGGAAATACACGCATTCCATACACTTAACAAGAGTTTAGAAATTCACTTGCCTGAATCCAATAAGAATTTACTCCGGGACTTGAGCCTTTCCCATTTGTTGAACTTCCAACTCAAAGCAATCTATTCACATGCATAATCACAACAATCTTTCAAAACTAACAACACTCATATAACTATAGGTCTAGCCTAGACCCAAAAACTCCTTCAGAATATATAATCAAGTTCCTAAGTTTCAACTCTAAGGTTAAGTCTTGAACTTATCCAATATCTTAAATTTAGTATCATTCGTTTAAACAATACACCGACTATATAATTTGATAACTAATATATCAAAACTTGAATCGTAATATGAAAACTATTACAAAGATCTTAAATTGATCCCAATTAATACCACCGCATTTGAACACAAAAACAAAGGTATTTAATGAAATACTCAGAAGGCTACTTGCATGTTTGTTTAATAAAACAATCTCCCTTTCCATTAATTGGTTAATGCTTATCAATAATTGGTCACAATTATTCAATGAGTAAGGACAATTTTGCTAAATTTACACGTGACAGTGGGGTCTAGAAGTTAAATGGGTTTCTGGAAAATTGTGAAGAGATTATGTTCAACTTTAAGCATGAAAAACTCAATTTGGGGCTCTTTTCTATTGACGTGTCACGTGAAATACAAGCTCCGTCAATCCGTAGAAAAATATTTTCTGAGCAAATTAGTACCAAATTATTTCCAGTACACAAACAAGTGGTAATGGCTTATGCTCATACACCTTAGAAATCACTATAGATTGCAACCATGATACTATAAACAAATTTTTACCTCAAATAGTTTCCTTCTTCTTATCACCGTAGTATCGCTCTACTTGGTGAATTTTGATGGGGAGGCTGCGACTAATTTGTATAATGATGAAAGAACATTAAACCCTACTAATTCATTTTTAATATATGGGTCATATATGATATTAAATATATTGTGGACTTAACCCATTAGCCATTAAGTAAAGTTAATTATTTAAAATTACCCGTCAACTAAACAATCGTAATTAATAAATAGTTTCAAATTTTCAAATATATATATTGGGTCATTACAAAATGGGGAAGAAATCGGGTTAGACCCATACACACTTCGAATTTCATTCCAAAAAAAACAAAACCAGACTCGAATATTCTCAAATTCTCTCGATTCAAAACAGAACGGAAACGAGGTGGATGGCTGAGATTCACTTGGCATGCTTCGTGTCTCCATCTTAAGCTGGCGAGGACAAGGCCGCAGGTCTGCCATCCTGCTAAAAAAAACGTATGGATTGAAGGCGACGCTGAGAGAAGCCGACAAAAGGGATCGTACTGCCTTCTGTTGTTCTCCTTTCGCGTGAAGCTCGTGAATTGACTCCATTGGCTCTTCATGAATGTAGGCGCGTCTCTCGACGCACGCAGAGGTAGCTCAATCGCTGCTGCGTGTGCTTCAGAAGAGAGAGAGAAAAACAGGTTGGGTGACTTGGGAATCGTCGTTGCACGCCCTTTTCCCTTTCTCGAATCGGGTCAGGTTAAGAGGGGATTTGGGGTTATTGGACTTGGATGGGTCGACTGAAAAGGGCTGAAATTGAAAATATGGGCCTGACTTTACTTTAGATGGGCCGGCTGAAGAATAATAGGCTGGGATTGGTCTGGGTTGGGGCAACTGTGGAGCCGTTGGGCCTGAGATTGGAGAGACTGGGGTGCTAAAAATTTCCAAAAGGGCCCAAACTTGGTTTTGCAAATGGCTCAAAGGATTATTTATTGCAATTACGAAAAGGGCAACTTTCACGTATAGCAAACAAAAAATTCATATTTGTATGCTATAGCAAACTTTGCATAATTGCGCTCCATAGCAAACATAAAACTGTATAATTCGCTATACATATACAATTGTATAATTCGCTGGCCTATTTCGCTGCAATTGTATAATTCGCTATCCTATTTCACTGCAATTGTATAATTCGCAATTGTATAATTCGTTGACCTTTTTCTCTGCAATATTTGAAGTAAAATGTTTGTAAATTGTATAATTAAGTGAATAACACGAAGATATATATTTTTGCATGTGTATATACAGTTTTCTCTCGCTTTATACAAAACAGAAACATAATTATACACTTCTGTGTATAAAGCGAGAGAGGCGAGCGAGAATGGAGAGTGGCGAGCGAGATTTTTGGGAGAGAGACGCTGACAAATTTTAGCTAATGTTTGCTATGGAGCACAATTAAATCAAACCCTAGCTATTCCATTTATTTTAGGTTATTAGTTTGCTATTACATACAATTTTCCCTTTGTGACCGGCTGGTGATGGATTTAGTCGGCGAAATCGACTAAAATCTCGAATAAAACGAATTAATATAAATTAGCTAACAAGCTTCTTAAGGTTAATAAAAGTAAAATAATTAATTCGAATAAACTAACTATGCCAACCAGAATTCATATAAACCAGAGTATTACCCTCAAAATGATTTTGAATATTAATAAAATTTAAATAATTATATAAATCAAATACATTAGCTAAACAATATAAAAGGTGTCGAAACCTTATTTTAAATAATTTGCTATCTAAAATTTTATTTATTACTAATACTATATAGATATACATACATATATATATATATATATATATATTATTATTATTATTATTATTTTAATTTATACACTTATTTATTTTAAATTGTTAAAACTCGAGAAGCTCGCTAGTTAATTACTATCGCGAAGGGTCAAAATTGGGTATCAACAGTCGGAACCTGACACCATGATCAGAGAATATCGTGTTTGAACGTGACACTCTGATTCAATAATATCGTGTCGGAATGTGACACTCTGATCCAAGAATAATGTCTCGGAACGTGACATTCCGATCTAATAATATCATTATTTTACCATTTGTTATCACCACTTCTCAATTCATTGAAAGTATTTCATCAAGCCTACTTTATTCAAGGCATCACTTCGATAAAGAGGGTTCAAGATAATAAATTCTACGATCTTAAGATTTTAGATCAATCACAAACAACACAACCAAGTCACACAATCACACAATCAAGTACATAAAGGACTTCACAATATCATTCAATGCATACTAATCACTATTAAGAGTCTATCTATAAAATAGAATAAACCATAACCTATCTCCACCGAAGAACTGAAGTCAAGCAAGCTACTTCTCTAATACTTTTCCTTTCTTCGATGCTCTGACATTTTCCATCTATCAAGTATATATGCATAATTTATAAGTTAACTAGTCTATAAACACTCATATTATTTTATGTCCAACCTAGACCCAACAACTCATCTAATTTATAATCAAATTTCCTAAAGTTCAAACCTATAAGTCTTAATTTCTCCAATTAGCATAACTTTAAACAAATTTAAATAACCCGATATACCTAATATTTAATTACTTATCTCAATATATCCAAATTTAATAATCAAACAAAAATCCCCATGACCAGAAATCAAACAACAAACAAAATATTCCAATAACTTTAATCGTAACATACTGAACACAAGCCTAATTGTGTTCTTGTTCCATATATAATTTCCAGTAGTTAACTATTTAAAAGCCAATTTTTAACATCATTTATGGTTATCAATTCCAAATGGAACTTTTCTCTTTAAAATAAAAATAATATAAAACAAGAAAACAAACAAATCATACTTACTCTTGTGAAACCTTATCAATTTCAATTAAAGTCCTTAATTACTCATTTTTAGCAATCCACTTTTACCTCTTCAATTTAATAATATTAAACTTGTATTTTTTATAAACTATTTAAATTTGTCTCATATATATATATATATATATATATATATATATATATATATATATATCAAACCATGTGTGGCACACTAATACTTGAAAAACAATTATTTCCAGAAACTATACAATACTATTCATCCTACCAATAAGCATGCACATCCTAAATGTAATTATAATCCCTTATAATTTATTAAAGGCAATTGAAAGTTACCTAAGATCGTCTTCTTCTATACACGCTGCAACATCTGTTTTCTTGCCTGCTTTTCCATCTCCTTTCTTTTTATCAGGTTATTTCTTCTTTTTTTTTACCCTAATTATTAGATAATTAATTATAAAAATGGTACAAGTGACTCATTATTAATTTTAATGTTATTTTTTTAACCACCAATTATATTTAATTATAAAAATTACCCGCTTACTTATATGATTATAGTTACAAATAATTCAAAATGTCAATTTAGAATCTATCGGAAGAGTCTTTAATGAAATAGAAGTCTCTAGTACTCAAACGACCAAATGAATTATTACATTCTGGTAAGTTGAATATACTAGTTTATTCAGAGTTAATCTTTGAGTTAAGGATTTTGTAATTGAATTCAATGAATTTTATTTAGTTGTAAGATTTGATGCTTGAGTCAGTTTTCCGCTTGTAGTTGGCTAAACTATGGGTTCACTTGAGGACCAACAATAGTTCTCGAGTGCCGGCCATGTCTAGGATATAGACTCGAGTCGTGACATAAGTGTAAAATTATCCATTAATTTCATAAAATAGACAGATATTGTTGGACATCCCAAAATAATATAGTTGACAACTATTGTTGAACGGATGAAGTACTGTCTTCCTAATTGGTCCCAAAACCAACAAGTTGCAAATTATAATACCTATAGTTTGTTTGGTAATTTATTAGGCAAAATTTTTGGGAAGGCCGAAAAATTTTTTTTTAAGAAAAAACAAGTACTCATTTTCAAAAGAAAAAAAGTAGAAGAAGAGGTGTTTGATCAAGTTTTTGAGAGAAATTTTTTTCAAAATAGTTTTTCTCCATTTAAAAAGAAAACATTTTTGAGAAAGATATATTAACAATACTTTTGAAAACTTGGTCAAATACTAGTTATTGTTCAAAATTATTTAATATTTATTGATCTAACACAAATAATTTTCTAAAAAGTGTTTTTTGAAGATACATTTATAAAAGGGAAAATAACTTTCTCATTTAAAGATGATATACCTTTCATTTCAAAAGTAACTCACATTTACTTGTACCATTATATAAGTAACTCATATATACTTTTTCATATACGGAAAGTGTGTGTATATATGTAATTCTTCTCGCAAAATTCAAAGATATATTTAATCCTTCCGCACATGAATTTTTTTACTTCATTTATCTAACGGCTAGTTTGAGTTTAAAATATTTCTCTTATAAATTTATTTCTTTATTATTATTTGACTTTCATATGCCTATTTATTTTACTTTTTTCATTTTTTAGTATAAAAATATGAGAATTAAAAAGAATAAACGTGAATCGAAAAAGAGAAAAAAGTAAGGATATTAATCTTTCCGGTTATATTATAATTTATTTATTGTTGTTGAAAATAAATTAGGTGTTTATAATAAATCTTATATGAAAATGAGTGAATAAATAAATTTGATCATCAATATAATAAATTTAAATTAGCCAATGAATTAAAAAATCATAAAATCATGAGTGAGAAGGATCAAGTACACTTCTAATAGATATTTTTGAAATAAGATTCAAAAAATAAAAAGAGTCCCTGAACTTGAAATTTGTAACTTTCGTTAAATCAAAAGGGCATATTTTAGCAACTTGGGTAATGATATGGTATATACGAGTCATCTTTATAAGGTTGGTATATTAGTTTTAAATTATAAAATTGAAGTGTAAATTTTTTAATTACACAAATGGCTTTTAGTGGCCTTTTAAAAAAATAATTGACCAAGTGTAGAAAATATTTCAACTTTATTAGATAATTATTTTAAAATAGAAGTTTAAAAACTATATATGAAGTTTATGTGTGCTCAATTTTACATGCTAGTAAAATGGAGAATTCAAGCTCAGCACCCCGGCTAACATCATGACGAGTCAATGAATCATTCAAAGAAAATGACAAGCACCCCAGAATCTTTTAAAGAGGCTCTTACTATAAATTATTTCACTTTTTTTTTAATATTATTATTTATATTATTTTATAATAAAAAGTTATTTTTATATGAGATTGTTACTTTAACATTTTAATATATATAATTTTTTAAATATAAAAAAAAATATATATATATATATATATATATACTGCTTCTACTCCAACTTTATCCTCTTTATTCTCTTAATATAAAGTTTATATTTTTTCAGACGACCAATTCCAACTTGAGTGGCTTATCGAGTGGATGAGATTATTCAAGCAGAGCACGACATTAGGCAACATCATATACATGTGTGAAACGTTAGTGAATCACATCCACGTGTTAAATTATTGAATATGTAGTCTTCTGTCTCGTTTATTCGTTTAATTTTTAACTTTTATTCCTTTCTTTTTATTTGTCATTAAAGAGTTAATATTTTTAAAAAAGGAAGAATTCTTTTTATAAATAAATTAATTTTGAAATTTTATTAATTAATATGAAGAAAATAGTAAATTTATTAAGTTAATTATTATTTTTTAATAAGTTTTGTCAAATAAAAAATGGACAAGTAAGTCCAAAATGAAGCAAAAGACAAAGCCAAGCTACACGTTATTTTGTGAAAGATGAAAAATTACAATTCGTTCATACTTATTTCATTTGATAAGATATAAGTACTCTCTAGATTATGATCGAAATATTAAAGATATATAAATTTAATTAGAATTTCATCACCCCCTCAGATGATTTAAAATGAATAAATACAGCACAAATGTTGACATGGCATCAAGAGTGTATACACTCTCTTAATAGCAAGTGATGAGTGTACAAGTTGAATACATGTCATTTTTTGATTGATAACTTTCTAGTTAGTACAGATATTTATAATTTTTTCACTTTTAATTATATTTAAAAAATATGTGTATTTTTTTAAAAATATACTTTAAATGTCCTTTGGTTTTAACTTTTTTTTTATATATATTTTATTTGATTTTCTTCACTTATTTTGATATTCTTTTTAGAATTAACTTATTTTAAATATAAGATATTTAAATTAAATTTGAAATCAAATCAAAATAAAAGACAAAGAAAATAAAAGATTAAAAATTGAATGAACATAAAAAAAGTTTTGATACAAGATAAAAAAAAAGAGTGTAATAACTTAATTTCAATACAAGATAAAGAAAATAAGAAAAAAAATAATTTTGTAGGGAAAAATTATTTTTTAAAGATTTTTTTAAAAAATAAATAATTTCTTTATAAATAATAATATTTACACATATGGCAGGAGAGTGTGTACAAACACAACCAACTTGGATGGTTGAAGGTTCTACGTCAGCATAAATTTCACATAAATACAAAAAAAATGAGATTAGGTGAATAATAGGACCCTAGTTAAGTTTAGATGTGTCTGAAGATACCGGTCATAATTAGAGGTACTTGTGTCTTATCCCCTTTTATATGACAACCTTTAATTAAATGTTATTTTATTTCATTTTTGAATATTATATTATTATTTATATTAATTTGTAATTAAGATATTATTTTTCTTATGAGTCTATTAATTAAAATCTCTAGTATTTATAATTTTTTTAAATATAATAAAATATTTATAAAAATATATTATTTAATGTATACTACTTTTAGTCGAAATCTATCATCTATTTTACTCTCTAAGTATAAAATTTATCTTTTTTTAAAAAAACAATCAACTCCAATTAGAGTGGCTTATCGAGCGGATCGAAAAATTCAAGCGGAGCACAAAAGTAGGCGATATCATACACACATGTAAGTTGTAACGCGTTAATGAATCATATCCACATGTTAAATTATCAACTAACACTACAATAAAAAAATAACTTTTAGCGGCATTAAATATTGACACTAATAAAAAGTGTTAAAGTCTTTACCGGCATTAGTCAAGTACCATTAGAATCAATGTCGCTAAAGGTTTTAGGGACATACACAAAGAGTGACAATTGCCGCTAAAAGTACATATTTAGCGGCAATTAAGAATTAAATGCCGCTAATGGTCTTTTTTTTTTAAATGTAAGACACTCTTATGTTCCGTTTTATTTGTCCAATTTTAACTTTTTATTTGTCATTTTTACATAAGTCAATAAAAAATAATATCTTTTATGATTATAATTTAGGGGTGTCAAATAGGGCTGTTGGGTTGAAATTGAGAATATCAAAATGGGTTGAAATAGAAGTCGGGTTGGGTCTTGACCTGCCCAAGTTTACTTTAGGCTCAAATGGGCTAAAAAACGGGTTGGGTCTTGACCCGCCCAGTTTGACACGATTAATCTCAATAATTTAAGATATTGATATTTAACTTTTATAATCACAATTTGAATTTTAGCTAAAGAATTGTTTTTTAAAAAAGTAAAAATGAATAGATAAACCCTAAAATATGTTAAATAAAGAATAATTCATACCATAAATATAGGAATATCTTAATAAAAAGTTTTAAAATCGGGTGAAATTGGAGATTGCATTGGGCTCAATTGAGGATTCTCTTCAAATTGGTTATGCTTGAATGGATTCAGATTGAACCCAATTTAAATTATCTTAAGCTCAATCCTTAAAATTCTGGACGGATTTGGATGGGTTACCTATGTTTGGGTTCATTTTTGACACCCCTATATTATATCCTTAATTTATTTAGAAATCTAACATTTTTTATAAAAGTTTTTTAATGAGTAATTTGATTTTGAAATACTATCAATTAATAGTGGTGAAATAGTTAACCCACTAAATCAATTATTATTTCCTTAATAGGTCTGTTAAATAAATATAAATAAATAAATAGAGGCAAAAGAAGCAAAAAAATAAGCCCCATACTACACGATTTTGTGAAAGATTTACATATCATCATACTTACTCCATTTTATTTTATATGACATTATTTAATTTAATATTATATTTTTAAAGCATAAATTTAAAATTTGTGATCTAAAAAATTATTAAATTTTCATGTGATCGTAGATCATTTTCTTAAAATTAAAAAAATTAGTACCAAGGGCCTTGTCGCACCACATAAAATTTGGTGGCTAAAGTTGTTGCTCCATTGTTAAGTTACTTCATCTTTATATGCCGCTCACACAACACGTACTGTTGGATACATAGTTTTTTTTTCTATCTTCACCTAATCTACGATTTTCTCCGTCTGATATTATTTGTCATAATTTTTATTTTTAGAGTTAAATTATAAAAATTGTGACTAACATTTAAAATGTAATTTTCCAGCATATTAATATGCAAAAAATTATAATTTATAGTACTTTTATATAGTTTTAGAATATCTAATTTTTTTATTTAAAATATCGAATTAATATGATCTAATTTACCTTTGAAAATTAGTTAACTTGACTTTCAATAAGTGCAGCTTGACAAACAATTTCGGACGAAAGGATTATATTCCAACTTACCCGTACTACACATTTTGTTTTTTGTTGAAAGATGAAAAGGTGCTGAGTATTTATTTAGGGTGTGTTTAGTACGAAGGAAAATATTTTTCTGAAAAATAAGTATATATTTGATTTATTTTTTTACTATTCAGTTGGTGTAGAAAAAAAATTTCGGAAAAATATTTTAGTATTTGATTTTTGAAGGAAAAATATTTTTGAGAAATATCTTTTATTTTACTAGAGTAGAAAATAATTTTTAAACTTAAATTTATTTTTATTTTTTTTTGAGGGGGGGGTGACGGTATGGGGTAGGGCCGAGCATAGGGGTGAAAAAAATAAAATTTTAAAGTTGAAAATATTGTTTTTTAAAAATAAACTTAAATTTTTTTAGGGGTAAGGGGGGCTGGTAGGGTGGGGTGGGTTGGGAGACAGTTTTGGAAAATGTTTTCCTAAATGTTTTCCTTAAGTTTTGAGGGGAAGCCATTTTCCTTAAATTTGAGGAAAATGAGTTGATTTAGAAAACATTTGATCCAATCAAACATGAGAAAATTAAAAAAAAATTCTGAACAATATTTTCATTCATATCAAACACACCCTTATACTTACTTCATTTCATTTTATATGACATCATTAAATTTAATATTGTATTTCAAAAAATTAAACATAAAATTTTTGAGGTAAAACATCTTCAACTTTTATATGAATATTCATTATTAAATTAAAAGTAAAAGATAAATATAAAATTAAAATATTTTTAATTATTATGTTGTGATATTTT
>NC_028638.1:36784651-36793559 GCF_001406875.1 Solanum pennellii
TTAAAATGGTTGTCGATTTGTTCGTATATTTTTGATACTATAAATTATTTAATATTTTGAATATTATATTAATTTAATTTTATGTATAACAATGTGAAATTTTATTTGGAATGAACTGAAAGTAAAGGACAGCCCCCCACAATCTTTTAAAAAGGTTGTCGATTTGTTTGTTGGTATATTCTTTGGTATCATAAATTGTTTCATATTTTGAATATTATATTAGTATTGAGTATTTAATTATAATATTGTGATATTTTGGAATGAATTCAGAGTAAAGGCAACCACCCCCCCACCCCCACAACCAAACACTCAATCTTTTAAAAAGGGGCTGTTAATTTGTTCGTATATTCTTTTTACAATAAGTTATTTCATATTGTGAATATTATATTAGTAATTATATTATTTTGTAGTTAATATATTTTTTATAATATGAAACTATTAATTAAATATTTGATATTTGTCATATGTAATTTTAAAAATATAATAAAATATTTTAAAAATAAGTTATTTAAAGTATGCTATTTTTATTCCAAGTCTATCTTCTATTTTACTATTTATATATAAATTTTTTTAAATTTTTTCAGATAATCAACTCCAACTAAGGCGACTTATTAGACAGATTGGCGGAAAATTTCACTTAATATTTTGACTTATTGGATATTGATTTTTGAATTTACTAAATGTTAGTCAACCTATAAGATATCGATTGGTACAGTGATGAACTAACAATTATCAGGCAGTTATTGAACGGTGGAACAACTAACTTTTAATCTCTATATTACCTTTATTTTTTCGATGAACGCACGTAACAAAAAAGATGACTATTTTTCACTATTTTAACGGTAGTGAGCCGGTGAGCAATGACAAAAAAATAGTAGGAAAAATATATGCACTCTTATATACTATGGTATATAAAATACTTAAGGCCAAAGTTATCGACAACCTCCTAAAGTTGACATTAAATTTCACTTAGACAATTCAATCGGACGATATTCATATTAGACACCTTATATAAGTTCTTTTTATGTTATTTTGACACTTTGTTTGACAGCAAGCAAAAAATTAAAAGAGAGTGTAATACACACGTTGATGATATGACAAACAACCAATTAAATGATTACATGTACCATTGTAAGTTCAAAATTTTATAAAATCTATTTAGTAAATAAAATAAAAAATACTAGTCTAAAAAAACTCAATTTAACACCACCATGCCCCGATGGTAGTTGTCTCTCTACTATATCTAACAATTTTTTTTAATTTGTTTACATTGTTTCGGATCTTCTTTTTTTCTTTCTATTTTGGTGTTGTTTTAAGAGAAAGTAGAGGAGGAAGGAGGGAGAGCAAGAAAGAAAAATATGAAATATGAGAGTTGGTTTCCATTTTTTCGATGAAAAAGGTGGAGAGCGCTGATTGTAAAATTAGAAAAATAATACAATAAAGAAGAAGACGAAGAAGAAAAATAACTTGAAAAAGGATATGAATAAAAAATTCGACCTCCTTTGAAGGAATTTAAGCTTCAAAAAATGGTGGGAGGTGGTAGTTTGAAAAATGGAGAAGAAGAAGAGAAAATAAAATAAAAATAGTTAAATTGAGCATTTCACGCTCTATTGTTGATTGTATCATACTCACTTTGACATGTCAGCAAAGTGTTAAAATGATACAACGAAACACTACATTAAGGTATCTAAAATAAACATTATCCAGTTGACGTGTCTAAGTGAAATTTAATGTCAATTTAGAAAGCCATCGATGAATTTGGCGAATATTAAAAAAAGGTAATATACCTAGAATAAAGGTGTATGTATGGTAACTCTTAACGGTGTCACAGTTTACCAAATACAAAATTGAATAATCCACCCCACATGGGCCACACCAATCAACCGTTAATTTTAAAATTTTAACTCGTTCATTAACCGTTTGTTTGATAACCCAATACTAAAAAGTATTATTTGTTTATAATTACTCTATCTCATTTTATATTTAATATTATATTTTTAAAAATATAAATTTGGAACTTATGATCTAAAAAAAATCTTCATTTCTTAGGTGGTCATAAAGGTACTCTTTTGTCCCTTTTTATTTATCTATTTTTCACTTTTTACTCATTTATTTTTGTTTGTCATTTTTAATAAATCAAGAAAAAATAATATCTTCTACCTATTATGTGCTTAATTTATTTAGAGAGTTAATCTTTCTGAAAAAAGATTAAATTTCTTTTTAATGAGTAAATTAATTTTAAAATTCTATTAATTAGTCAGGATATCAATTAATATTTTCTTAATAGATATGTCAAATCAAATATGAACAAATAAATAGAGAAGTCATACTATACGTTTTTTTGTGAAAGATGAAAAGATACTATTAGTTCATATTTACTCCATCTCATTTTATAATAAATAATATGATATTGTTTAATTTGATATTGTAATTTAAAACATAAGCATGAAATTTGTGGTCTGAAAAAATATTCAGTCATTTTCTTAAAAATAAAAAAATGGTACTAAGGGGCCATATCACACCACATAAAATACTTACCCATTCCCATTATATATTCACCTACTATTCCCACTAAGAGGTACAACACGTTTTATTTTGGTGGGAAGATGAAAAAGTACTATTTGCTTATAGTCATTGCAATATTATTTAATTTGATATATATTTTTAAAAAAATTTAAAATTTGTAGTTTAATTTTTTTTAAATATTTATATAAATATAAATTATTAAATAATAACGTATAATAAAAATATAATTTTTTTTTAAAATCATAACACTGATATTTTCTTTGGAACTAAGTAAAGTAAAGAACAACCCACAATCTTTTGAAGATTCGGTCGATTTGTTTGAACTAAAGTAAAGAACAGTCACACAATCTTTTGAAGGGGCTGTCAATTTGTTCGTATATTCTTGGTTTACTACAAAATTATTTCACTTGAATATTATATTAGAATTTATATTAATTTATAATTAATATATTTTTTTTTTCATATGAGACTCCGAATTAGATCTTTAGTATGTGCAATTTTTTAAGGGAAAATTGTATATAATAGCAAACTAATAATCTAAATTAAATGGAATAGCTAGGGTTTGATTCAATTGTGCTTCATAGCAAACATTAGCTAAAATTTGCCAGCGTCTCTCTCCCAAAAATCTCGCTCGCCACTCTCCATTCTCGCTCGCCTCTCTCGCTTTATACACAGAAGTGTATAATTCTGTTTCTGTTTTGTATAAAGCGAGAGAAAATTGTATATACACATGTAAAAATGTATATCTTCGTGTTATACACTTAATTATACAATTTACAAACATTTTACTTCAAATATTGCAGAGAAAAAGGCCAACGAATTATACAATTGCGAATTATACAATTGCAGTGAAATACAATTTTCTCTAGCTTTATACAACAGAAGTGTATATATTGTGTTTCTGTGTTTGTATAAAGCGAGAAAAACATATATCTTCTTGCTATACACTTATAATTATGCAATATACATACATTTTAATTCGATTCAACTGTATGCAAAACAAATTATACAATTGCAGCGAAATAGGCCAGCGAATTATACCATTTAGGCCAGCGAATTATACAATTGTATATGTATAGCAAATTATACAGTTTTATATTTGCTATGGAGCGCAATTATGCAAAGTTTTCTATAGCATACAAATATGAATTTTTTGTTTGCTATATGTGAAAGTTGCCCAATTTTTAATAATATAAAATATTTTTTAAAACTATATTATTTAATATATTCTAGTATACTACTTTCTTCCAACTCTATCATCTATTTTTATTCTCTAAATATCCAGTTTCTATTTTTTTTAGACAATCAACTTCAATTAGGATGGTTTATCGGGGGAATAGTTTTGCTTAATATTTTCGTTAACGTATATTAATTTTTTAATTTACTTATGTGTTAGCCAATCTAAAAAATATCACTTGGTACAATAATGGATTAACAATTATCGAACGGTTATCGGGTGGTGGAACAACTAACTTTTTAATATCTATGTTACCTTTATTTTTTCAATAACGCACCTCGCAAAAAAATATGACTTCTTTTCACTATTTCAATAGCAGTGAGCCAACGAGCGTGTTATGGTCCAAGATTATAAGTCGTGATGGAATTTATGTTCTCAACCGATAGGAAAGCCAACTGAATAAGTTAAGCAATTCAACTTAATTGTGGAAAATTCAACTTAATTGTGGAAAAGTAAGTAGCAAGCAAATAAAATGCGGAGAAACTAAAATATCACCCCAAAATTTGATATCATAAGTACTAGAGCTTCTAAACTACGATAGAAGTCTGAAACTAAATGACAACCTAGATGTAAGGAATATCCTGTATAAATACTAATATAAAATAATAACTAAAAATATAGAGGGAGGTGTATGCCACGGAAAAGTCAGACAGTTCACCAAAGCTCCATTATAACTCAAACTCAATTTTGAAAACTTCACAAAATGCGCTTGAATTCAACTTCAATCTGCACCACAAAAGAGTGCAACAAGTGTTGTATGAGTACGAAATCACGTGTACCCGGTGTATCTCATATACCAACAATGAAAAAGCAGTGACAAGAGTATATATTTAATTTTACAAGACTACATTATACTTATCAACCAAGTTTTCATCAATAGAAATAATCAAATATAATGTCACCTAATGTCCAACACCAATAAAATACATAATCAAACAAGAATGAAGGACATAATGAGATGCAAGGCAATGCGACACTATGAAATGATATGCCTCAAGTGTCAAGAACCCTCTCAATTGTATATACATGATATTCCTTAGAAATACATCAAGAGTTCATGACCCATGGAGAATCCCGAGATCCATATATCGACATAGATGATCTCCAAGTGTCTGTGCGGACGATCTCAACATACTATCATAAAAAAATATTCTCCAGCATGGAGTATCTCCACGTGCCCAACTTATAATCATAACATATCATAATTTTCAATAAGGACGATCTCCACATGCCCAACTTATACTCCAATGTCATGTCAATGTATGTGCACAATATGATTTCAATAAAAATGGATAATGATGCATCTCAATCAATCAAATATTGGTACGATATATAATCACCTCTACTATGACAAATATACGAGTTCAATACAGAAACACAGTCACATAAAAAATTAGTATCCTCAGTTATTCAACAATTTAGTGACTACTCTACTCATGCATTAGTGCAAGAACCCTAAAACTGAACTAACGTGTCTAGAGCCTCACATATGACTAAGAAGGTTATTAACATATTAATTAAGTGTTTTAGAGCTTGTATGAGTGATTTGAATTGATTTGGAGGTCAAACGTCCAAGAACGTCCAAGACGTTCGAAAGTTAGACCTTACACGTGTTAGTGTGTTCTAGTGTGTCTTGGTATGTCTTATGTGTTGTTTGGGGTCTAAATCTATAGGGGAGGATCCTAACTAGTATATGAACGTATTTAAGCTTGAAAAGTACGAGCACGACTCCCCAAGGACCGCTCAAAGGGTCCTTGAGGAGGACCCAAAAGATGGCCAAAGATTGCCTAGGCAGTGTGCAATCGACGACTGCATCGACGTCTCGTGGGTGAAATGATGCCCCATCGATGGGGGAGTTGCTCAATACTAAGATGTGTGAGCTCAGCCCCCATAATGCAAGTCTCAGTCACCATCTAGGGTTGTGCAGTATGGCACCGTCATTCCAACGACGGTCCGTCAAACTGCATCGTCGATTGGACATGTAACATCACTGCCTGCACGCTGTCCATGAAATGGGTGAATGAGAAATTTACCCCATGTCCTAATCAAACTCTCCCAAAACCTCCATTGAAGATCATGCTCAAGAACAAGCTATGGAGGTGGATTCTTAAAGCTTTCTTCTCAGATTTTCGTTGGCTTTATAATGTAGAAGGTATGGTAATCCTTCATCCTTAGTTAACTATTAATCTAAGGAGTCCTTTCAAGCTTTTTCAAACATGATTTTAAGTCAAAAATCTCATCTTTCAATCTAGTCATGGGTTCATTGTTGAAGTAATTTCAAAAGCATTTTAATGATGATTTTTTGATTAATATATGATTTAAACATGATTTTCAATCTAATTCCATAAAGAACTCATGATCTCCTTAATCCTTCAAACTATGATATTATATGGGTCTTGTGATCTTGATAAGATGATGACTAGATTATGTTTAGATTGTAATGAATTGCTTAGTTCTATATTCCTTTATGTCAATTGATTATGAATTGTTGAGAATTGATCAAGGATGACCATTAGCTTAGAGATTTGGTAAGTTGACCTATTTTTCTTATTAGCTTAGAATGTATATTGAATTGTGATGATTGGTGTGGTTCACTTATGGTGGCGGTGTTTATATTCTTATACATTTTTATGTGTTATGATCATGGACTTGAAGGCATTAGATGCAAGATGAATTCATATGATGATTTCCATGTTAGGAAGTTGAAGGATGTACCTTTGATTCTAATATCATGTCTAAGTGAATTGATGTTATGTGAAGTTATATGAATAGTCTTCCACACTAGTTGCGTGATTTAAGTGTGTGGATGATGTTGTGTGTATATGATGATCATGTTAGGGTTACGTGTGGTCTAGATGGCTAACGATGATGAATAATCTTATAGCATGACCCTTATATATATGAACCCTATAAGAATGTGTGATCAAAGTATATTAAGAGTCTTCTATTGTAATGCTGAATATGTTCTTGTCTCCTATGACGTAATGTGAGTGTTTTTAGTCTATAGTCCTTAATAATCTATATGTGTGTATGACTTGAGACTTGATGAATGTTGTACATGTGTTGTGATTTTTAGAGGGTGGCTTCCTCAATGTTAAGTTATAGCCATTATGTGATCATGTGGACCAATGTATACATACACACCTCATTCATCATTATGAATAGGATAGATTCATGATGACCAAGGAAAAGATAGTTCTCCTATGCATCATTACCTAATTCTATGCATGTGAAGTATATGATTAAAGTAGTTATGACCATGTGTGCCTAAAAGTGTTTGTGTGAAGGTAGATCTCACATTGTATGCAAAGGTATATCTCACATTGTATGCACACACAAATGATGTATGATTGCATGAATATGTGAAAGGACATTCTTACATGAAGTAGGGTCCATGATGAAAGGACATTCTCATCTTAGAATTTGTTGAGCAATATGATGTATGAAGGAGCAAGCTCCTAAAGCCTTCTTTATAAATTAACACACCAAAGTCTTAAATTATTAAAATGGGAGTTTGAGCCTAGCATCGAGTAAGCATGACACATGAGAGTGGGAGTTTCACATGTAGTAAGTACGGCTTCCCACAATAGAACCTTCACGTTTAGCAAGTCTGGGTTTCCAACATAGATGTTGTCTCATGAGATGGAAACCTCAACGCTAGTAAGTCAAGGATCTAGTAGAAATCTCCATGTTTCATAACTATGTTCCCCTACAGGTTATAGCTAGTGGATTCCACCTAGATAGCTATGTATTAATGGTTACACCTTATGGAAGTGTTAACCCTCTCTATGTACTAATGGTTACACCTTAGGGAAGTGTTAACCCTCTCTTTTCGGTGTGGGAGGAGAACATCGAATTCCATATAGCTCACATAGTCTATGTCGATTATGGCTAAGTCTCCCAAAGTAAGAAATGAACTAAGATAAGATTATGGGCTCTAGTCACAACTCCTTGAGGAGGTTACTTAGTATAGGTAGGACTATGGACCCTACTCATGCATTGCCATAGTGAACTCCAAGAAAGGATAAGATTAGTACATGTATGAAAGTAAGGTTTATGTTATGTATGTATGAATTGTATGAGTGCATGTTAAGTGACTTTGTGATGGCAAGACATGAATTATGTTTATGTATGTGAACTGCACTTATGGATCTAAATGGGTTTACTTAGACTATATGGGGGTGTGGGACTCCATGTGTACATTGCACAAGTGAGCTTGTGAAGGAGTTGTGAGGGTGGTTTACTTACGATATGAATTAAGTGAGTTATGACTAAGGTTATAGTAAAGGAATGAGTCCTTATATGATGCTATGAAGTATGTGGCCTTATGCCTAGTGATAAATGAAAATGTTATGACTTGTTGAGTATGATGTGCCTAGTCTAGGGTGACTTCTATATACACTTGGTGGAATTAGTATTATGAGATGCTACCTACACATTGCACTAGTGTGACTTGGGGATTGTCTTAGGTGATGGTCCTTATGTGAAGTTGATATCTATGATGTGCTTATGACTAATGAACTTATGTTGTTGTGTTTATGAAGTGTATCTATGAGAGACTATCTTAGGTGACCTCAAGGCGATACATTGTACTAAGTACATTTGAGAGTTGTTTAAGGAAAGAAGTAAGATAAAAGAAAAGTAATATGTTGTATGTATTGAATATGCCTTAAAGTATGATAAATGATTTTATGTGTTATTATGAGTAGTATCTACATCTATATGATGTATGTCAATTATATTGAGCTCATATGTGCCTATGTTCATGAAGTGTACTAAAAAAACATGTTGCATGATTTCAGATGAAATGTCCTCTTTAAATGCATGCTTTTGCATGGTTGTCATACTTAGTGCATTCTTGTACTAATACCATTCTTCTTCATCTTTTTACACAAAGCGTAGGTGTTAATGGCTAGAGGGTGTCTCCTAAGTGAAGGGCTTAAATAGATCTCCTAAGTTCAAGTAAAGGGACTCTTATGATCCCAAGGGTTGACTATGTCAAGATGTTTCTTTAAGTTTATTTAATAGCTTAGACTTATACTTTATGTTGTTAAGGTCTGTGTCCCTATTCTATTCTACTGAGTTGTGTCTTAAGATGACAAAGAGACTTAGAGTCTATTAATGTACTTATGATATTATATATAT
>NC_028638.1:36793616-36804380 GCF_001406875.1 Solanum pennellii
TATATATATATATATATATATATTACGAAATGGGAGATTGGAACTTGAATTCCGAGAATTTGTCTCCTTGAAAGCCGTTGGGGTGGTGTTAATTCCTCTAGGGCGGGTCCGTTGTGGTGGAAGGTCCCGTTGTGATCGGATGAGTCTCGATGTGGTGGAACAGTCTCAACTTAAACATGACAAAAACCCAAAAAATGATATTTTATGCAAAACATCGTTTAGAGTTAAGGCACGACCCAAGGTAGTTTCTTATCAAATTTCCACAAATTATCTTGCTAAAGGTAAGTTAATTACTCTCCTAATTCGTATTTGATTCTTATAACTTAGAATCATTATTAATTATTGTTGGGGAGGGTTTTGGCCTGAAGTTAATGGTGGGAAAAGCCTAATTGAGAATTAGAATGGGGGTTTGGCCTTGATTAATATTTGTTACAATCAGGGTAAATTAGGGTTTGTTTTTTTACTTGCATAAATTACTTGTTTTATACCAAGAACCAGCTGAAAGACTTCGAAAAGGGAAGAATCAAGTGTCTTAAAAGTATTCAAGCTTAATTTTGAGGTAGGTGATTGTTCGACTTCCTGTTGTGTTATACATGCTTGTTAATTGCTTCATTGTAAGCATGCATGTATGTGAATATGGAAACATAAATCGAATCTAATGAAATGATTATGTGGGAATAATTACATTTCATGAACATATTACTTGAATATATGACTATATACACTGTTCATTATGGATGTGATTATGACTGTGGTTGTGCTGAATGGACCGAATGTCACATTTCACACATATATTGGACCAGATGTCACCATTAGACACATAGATTGAATTGGTGTCACATCTCAATATATGTATATTGGTTCGGGTATCACGTTCTGACACACTAACAGTTTGAGTATGAGTTCCATGAGAAGACCATTTGTGATTATTACATTCTTGTCTACCTATCATTGATATTGGAAAAATGTGTCTTACTCCTGAAATAATAATTGAATATTGCATTATGTATATGTGTGCTTACTGCGTTGTAATTACTTGCCTATATTTCACTGACTGGAGTAGTTGTTGAAAGTCAAGAGATAGGGGGTGGTGGATTAAAATTCCATTCAATCGACTTCCTATTCTGGTCAGTCCACTCACCTGCACGTTAGTAAAATAGATAAACAAAAATAATAACTTATTGTAATAAATAACACACAATATTTTTATATTGATTTGGATCACCGATATGGTGCCTAATCCAGTCCCCTTGGGTTACAAGGGTTTCCTTAAGAACTTGTTGAGAGCTTGGGTGTTACAGAATGTTACGATACAGTCCAGTCTGATATGCAAATAATATATTCTTCTTCGACCCAACTTTTACCTGTATAAACAACACTCAGATCTTTCATTCTCTTTTCTTTACAATTGTTCACTCAAGGGTGTACAAAGTTTTATGAAAGATAAAAGAAGATTACAATATAAGTTCAAGTATGGCTATGAGAGGTTTATATAGCTTTAAAGGATTTTGCTCTGGAAATCCAAGGGAGTTTGAATCAGCATCTGTGATTAAGTCCTTGATTTTATTCTGATTGATTTGATGAATCATGTCCATATCAGATATGTGCATGAGCAAATCAATTTATTCTTTTGTAAGATGATCTTGTTCTGGTCTTGAAACTTTGGTTAATCTCGTTAACTTGAATGCATCCTTTGATTTTGATTTCTTCCTTGTAGTCTTGGATGTAACTGGTCTTGTTGTTTTTAAAGTTATCTTTGATAGATGAATGTTATATTTTTCCTTCCTTGGTTGATTTGTTCTACAATCTTAAATATATTCCGCAATCTTGAATATACTTGATTGATTTCTGGAATCTCTAATTGATCATGATCTGCTTGATCGATTTTGGAATATATCTAATTGATCATGATCTGCTTGATTGATTCTAGAGATCAAAACATATCTTTAAACTAGAATCTCTGATTCATTCTACAGCTCATGATATATCTTCATTTCTTCTTCATGCTTTATGGTTTGGTTTCCTTTCTTGTTGATGTCTTTGCCTGCGAAGATTATGAGTGAATATTTAAGTGTCATTTATCAAAATCAACGCTAAGGAGTTAACAATTGTGTAATCCTACCAGTACGTCGTGGTTTCGTGTACTGATACTGCACTTGCTCTTTCTTTGTTGAATAAAACATATTTTTTGGTGGCTACTGACAAACCTCAGCTAAGAGACCATCGACGGAGATCAGATTCGAGGGTGAGCCAGTTCTTTCAGGCTGCCATGAATGCATCTTTGTTTTTGTCCATTCTTTTCAAACTCAAACTAGTTGTTTAAACATTTTACTTATTTTTAGCTTTTGGGGGTTGCACCCCCTTTCTCTTAGACTTGATGATTAGTAAATTTTTGGTACAATGACTTTAAGGTCTAGGGGTTGAATTTTCGCGAGGTTCATGCTTAGTTGTTGGTTAAACTGTTGGAGGTTATGAAAACTCCTTATTTAATTCTTCATCTAAACATGCTCCCGCATCTTTAAATGGTTTAGTTTCTTAAAGTTTCTTGGTCAGGTTGTGATAGTGGTTCTCCCACCGAATGATTAGTGTGAGTGCCAATGTATGAAAAAGTTCCAAATGAAATTAGAGAGGGCATATTTGGTATTTCAAAAGAAATATTTGAATTTCCTTTAGAGACTAGATTTAAAATTCTCAGAAAAAACAATGCCTGGCTATATGGTCGCTGTCTTAGCAGGTCGTCGAGTGCCATTATATTTTAATTGAAAGAATGATTTTTATGATAATTTCGCTACAAACATTACATAATGATACCTTTCTGATATATGTATGATACCTTTTTAACATATTACACAATAATATTTTTTTGATTTATAATGTATCATGATATTCTTTAATAAATATATCTCGACATATTGGATATATTAAAGAAAGGGTAAACTACATAAATTTCATTAGTTTAGGTTCTAATTACTTAGATTCTCAATAGTTTTAAATATTACTTCCTCTACCATATTTCATACTTAGGAGAGCTTGAATCTGTGAGATACATGTATCTGCCGAATTTTAAAATTGAGATACATATTTTAATTGTTTGAAATAATTTATTATAATCAAATTCCTTAATATAAGGCGGAAATCAAGGAGTGTATATATTTTAATTATTTTCATTCTATTACTATTTGAAATAATAAATTCGTTAATATCATCTATAAAAGACAAAAACATGTATATTTTGGTCATGTATTTGATTAATATCATTTTATTACTTTTAAAATAATAAAATTCATTAATTTGATGTATCTATTATCAATATATGGTGTATCCAACCAACAAAACACTTAGACATGTATCATACAAGTAGATTCATATGTACCATAAAAGTATCTAATATTAATTTGTGTATTTGTTATGTGTGTCTATTATTAATTTCATGTATCTATTTATATGATAATATTAATTTAATGTATCTATTAATAGATCTAATTTTAATTTCATGTATCTTTATTGATTTGATGCATCAAGTATCAATTTTATACATTACATTCAAAAGCATGTGTCTTAGATACATAACAATATTCATACTATTTTCTAAATTATGAGACATTAAAATAGAGCAAACAATATAAAAACCCTACAATAAATTGGCTAGAAAAAATCTAAGTCATCGAATCAAATACATGATATGATTGAAAATAAATATACAATAGAAAAAATTAAAGATAATTTTACTTTGTCACTTTAACTAATGCTAATTATGTAGAGTTTGATATGAATTTCGCGCATGCAAAAGGAAATAAAAATGGTCAAGGAAGAAAGGATACGTGTGGGAGTGAGAATGAGAAACAATATTGTGATAGAGGAAGGAAAAGTTTAATGAAGAAGAAGAAAAAGGGGTAATGGTGGAATACCTTAGGTATCTACTTTGAAATTGAAAAGGGGAATTTTTTACCAAGCTAAGTCATTGTATAAAATAATTTATTAAAATAATATATTTTTTCAAAATTTTACTAAACTAGTATAAATGTATTTCATAGTAACGTTTTACTCCTAAAACATTTTTTTGAATAACGTTTTACTCCTAAAACGTTACTATGAGTTACGTTTTAAGATTAAGACGTTACTCATAGTAATATTTTAGGAGTAAACGTTACTCATAGTAACATATATCAATCTAACGCCGTCAACTTTTAAAAATTAAAATATATCCTACTGTGAAATAAATTTATACTAATTTTGTAAAAAAATTTAAAAAAACATATTATTTTGGTGAATTACTTTATATAATGGCTTAGTTTGATCAATACTTCTGAAAAGGGAAACAACTAAAAAGAATAAAACAAAATTAGTGTCCAACTAGTTTAGAAAATGTAATTTTAAGATAATTATTCATCATCATATTAAAGAGATTGTGTATTTGATTTAATTTTTTATAAATACGTTATATTTTGTAAAAAGTACTTATGTAATATTTTTAAAATAAAGATAAAATATATATATGTGGTAGTTGAGTAGGAGTAGATATAGTTTTTTCATATAAATAATCACAAAAATGTAAAAAGAAATTTAAAAATCTTATTTGTACTTGAAGAAATAAAAAATAATCGTGCCAAATTAATGAAGTCACAATGATAGTGACGTATACCTATAGTTTGCTATTTAAAATATGTAATACTATAACTTTATTACAATAGAAATTTACAGAGTGATTTTACATTGTAAAAATGGAAAATCCACCGAACTAAGCAACGTCAGGTACACGCGTCCAATGAATCAGAGTATATAACACGCTTAAGTTATTGACTAGAAATAGTGTCTTTTGTGACACATAAAATAGTATTCCCACCGTTTAATATTTATGTATTATTATTTTTAAAAAATTATAAATAAAAAAATAATTTTATATAATATTCTTTAAATATAATAAATATAACATCTTAAAAGAATAAATAAAAAAATAACTATAATTGATACTTAATCTGTTAAAATATAATAAACAATTCTTATCACAGTAAAGTACAAGTAATCACATTGGTTCCTATGAATAGTTCATCTATTTCCCATTATATATAGGCTACTTATTTCCTCACCTCTAAAGTAGAAAACTTCCAAGTGTTTCTTCTTTCTTTTATTTTTTTCTCTTTGCTCATATTCTAAAAATATTTCATCAATGGCATCTACCAAATCAGTTAAAGTTCCTACAATAGATTTTTCCAATTATCAAGATCTAAAACCAAATACTCCACTATGGGAATCCACAAAAATTCAAGTTTTTGAAGCTTTTCAAGAATATGGTTGTTTTGAAGCAATATATGATAAAGTTCCAAAGGAAATTAGAGAGGAAACATTTGATATGTCAAAAGAAATATTTGAATTTCCTTTGGAGACTAAAGTGAAAAACATTTCAGAAAAACCAATGCATGGTTATATGGGGATGATTCCACAATTGCCATTGTATGAGAGTTTGTGTATTCCTGATTTGCTTAATCCTAAAAGTCTTCAAAATTTTGCTAATATCTTTTGGCCTCAGGGTAATCAACATTTCTGGTATGTTTACTTTATTTCTTTTTCATTTTTGTTTTCTTATTATAATTATATTTAAATTTAAAATAGATAATTAAATATAATATGTCAATATATAATTTATAATGAAAATAAAACATTTTAATATTTAAAATTTCAGAGGCACTAGTTACGAAACCAGTGGCAATTAATACTTCCACTGTACACCTACACTTTAACGCTTCAATTCATTACACCATTAATATTTTTGACCTAACTTTTCTCTCACCATTCATCTAACATTAAATCCTATACATATGCACCTTTTAACTTTGTAATATAATATAATAATATTAGTAAATAATTTAAATTTATTCCACTGGAGTTAACCACAAAAATTCGCCATAATCTGCTACTCGCTATATTACTTTACTCTCCTCCAATCATTACATCGTATTTGTATAATATATGCACTCTCCAAGATATTATGATTACTATTATTATTATTTTTCTTATCATAATTACACCAGATAATTACAATACAATTTTAATCCACCAAAACCTATAAATTCATAACACATTAAAGTCAATTTTCTTTTATGTAACATGTCAATTGCTGCTAAAATATTGCAGGCAGCAACATCATATTGCCGCCACGTAGACATAATTTGTCCATATCTCCTTTTTCTTATTCAATTAGTATAATATTCAATCACGGCTAAAATGTCAATATATATATCCCTATCATCAATATGTATAAGCTTGTCGAGTTTTACCTGAAGGCCCACTTTACGATCTTCTTCGTAATCCTTTTGCCCCTCTTCGATTTTCTTACTTTCCTCTATAGATTAATTATATCCTAACTTTTATATAGGACTAATTATGTAAATAGTGAAAGTCGCCCATCACTAATTGTTAGGTTATTTTCTTTAACTATCAACTAAATTAATTATTTAAATTATCCCCTTAATTTCATAATTGAAATAATGAATAGTCCAAAACTCCTATTTAGAATTTATTGAAAAGTATTTTATGAAATAAAAGTTATAGTACTCAAAACGACCATAAGGATTGTTACAGATCTATTCAATAAATATATAGATAACAACATTAAAATATTTGGTAACTATCCAATAAGTGACAATTCGATTCGCCTTCTCATTTTTTAAAAAATAAATAAAAATACAAGAGTTATCTAAGGTGTCTCAAGTGAAAAAATAAAAATATGTTCAACCTTCTTCATATGTTTATACTAACATTATATGAGTGTTAATTTTTGAAGCAATTTTGATAAAATATTATTCTAATTGACTTCAACTAGTATAATAAGTAAATATGTAGCAGCGCGTCTAATCCTAGCATGAATCTAATTTCACACCATTGTTGTAAACTCGTCAGTCAGTTTCGTTGGTCATGTTCCAATCGTCAGCTTCCAAATATTTGTTGTAGACACGTTAGTCAGTTGCATTGGACTTATTCCTTTGACATGTGCCAATCGCCAGTTTTCTTCTTCTTCAACAATAACAAAAAAATATTTGATATGTGTCACGATTTAATAAGTGAAAGTTTGATTCCGCTTTTCCATTTTTGTTTTCACTATCCTAGTTTTAAAAATAAAATAAAATATAAGACTTAGTTAACGTGTCTAAGGCCTCATTTGTTTGCACTTAAACGGAGATCTGAATCTTAATCAATCAGATTCGCCTCATTTAGTGTGTTTTTTTATGACTGAATCTTAATCATTCAGATTCAATTTATTAAGTTTGTTTGTTTTGTTTTTTAGAAGTCTCTTATTGAGTCTTAATATATTGAGTTAATCCTATAACACACTCTTAAGACCATTCAGACTCAAAAGTAATTCCTATCTTAATTCAACTACATTACAAAAACTCATAAAAGTTTTTTTCTTATTTAATTAATGTTAATTACATGCTTACCCGTTATAATTTTCTTTATTTTACTAACTTAATATACGTCTTTTATTTTCATAACTTAATCAACTTATTTGAATTGATAAACACTTCATGATATAATATTTAGCACAACTTCAGAAAATAAAAAAGTATTAATTATTTGATCGATAACAATACCAAATGTGCATTATAAAGTAAAATGTTTTTATAAACATTATATTACTACTCTATATAAACTATTTTATATTGCATTATATTAGATTGTCAAAGTTTTGAGTGCAAAAAAGAATAGTCATATATTAGTGATGTAACTTAATGTTAAATTCTTAATCGATAAATCATATTAACTATTTACGATAAGAATGTTCAAAATATTATTTTTCTATATAAAAAAAATTATTTTACTAAAATGAGATTTTTATAATATTTTATTGATACAACGTTTAATTTCATATGTACATTCTAATATTAAACACAAATTGTCGCAATACTCCAGTTTTCATATTCAGAGAAAATATCTTAATATTCAAATGTTTATTCAGATTTACGCATCTAGCTCTTAATGCATATTTTAATATTCAGATGTATATTCAGATTCAGACGTATTAATCTTAATAGAAACAAATGAGGCCTAAGTGAAAGAATGGTATCAACATGAAATGTTTCTAAATATGTTCAACCTTCCTTGTATGTTTATAAACATTATATGTGTATTATTTTTTGCAGCAATTTGGTAAAATCTTATTCTAATCCACTTGTGGAATTGGATGAGATGTTGAAAAGGATGATTTCGGAGAATTTGGGATTAAAAAATCATATTGATGAATTATTGAATGCCAATTACTTCCTATTTAGATTTACACATTATAAGGGATCATCAATTGCTAGTGGAGATGAAAATAATAAAGCAGCTGGATTGGGTGGCCACACAGATGGTAACTTCTTGACTTTTATATCACAAAATCAAGTCAATGGATTGCAAATCAACAAAAATGGAGAATGGATTGATGTGAATATTTCCTCAAATTCTTATGTTGTTTTGGCTGGTGATTCCTTCAAAGTAAGTGTTAAGTTTTGAACTAGTGTTACTATCTTGTTGGGAACGGTTTTGTTTGATTTTTAAAAGAAAAATGCTAAATGGTCACAAATTTTTAAAGTCAATAATATCTTTTTTGTTTTAAGGTAAATAAATTGATGAAAAAAAATTCATTTTTAATTAAAAAATATTGAAGTTAACAGGGTAAAAATGCTTTAAACATAGTGTGAATTATATTATTTTATCATTCTAATCAAAATTTGTGGCCAATATTGTTACACCTTATAGGATTTATCAAAAAAGCATAGGTTTTTCAGAGGCTCAAGATATTTGTTGGATCTTATGTTTCTCGAATCTCTGAAAATGTTGTCCCGCTAGTGTTGAATTTATTATTTTCTGAAATGCATATTTTTGAAGGATCTGATATATGGAATGATATGCTCAATATTTTCATGCAAAACCGAAAATGAATTTTGGTATTACTGACCCTATTTGTATTGTTCTACTCTCCAAAAATATTATCGATCGCGTCTATCTTTGTATTTATACAGGCTTGGACAAATGGTCGATTGCATTCTCCTCTCCACAGAGTAACAATGTCCGGAGAAAATGATAGACTCTCCATTCAATTGTTTTCATTATCAAAACCAGGTCACTTCATCGAGGCACCAAAAGAACTAGTGGATGAAGAACACCCTTTACTCTTCAAGCCATTTGAAATTCTTGGATTATTTGAGTATGGTACCACAGAAGCTGGCTATACAGCTCCTCCAAGTGATCTTTTCAAGATTTATTGCGGTGTTTGATATGCTAATTATGAATTTCCGCTTCAACAAGCAACTTTACTAATGAGTTTCGTCTGAAATTCGTGTTTTTTTAAGTAGTATGCATTTTATGTTTGAATTGTTGCAGTTGGCAATTCATGTTTAATTTGTTTGTGTTTTTTTGAGAAAATATTTCCATTGGGTTTCATTGGAAATTTGTGTTTTTTTAAAAGTAGTGTGCATCTTATGTTTGGATTGTTGGTGTTGAGAATTCATTTTTAATTTGTTTCTCTTTTTTTTTGGGCAAATAATGAATTTAAAATTGATGATCTTACTCTTTAGTGGAAATGATTCAACGCAATCTTTCAGTATTATTTGGTTGAAAGAAATCTCATATGAACGATTATATTAAAATTGTGATATAAATACAATTTGTATTGGATTATGACATCTTTTCGTATTCATTACTCTCCAATTATATTTGTGACACATGTGATATTTTCAAAGTTAATCAATTATGATTTTTTTTAATATTTTAATATATTTTGAGAGTTAATCAATTTTACTATATTTTTTAAAAATATTTTAATTTGTTGTGACTTATAGTTCTTTTAATAATTAATATAATTTTAAAATATTATATGTTATTTCTCGTGACCCAACTTTGTGGTACATGTAAATTATTTGAGTTTATCCAAATTTTAATATGTTTTAAAATACTTTAAGTTGTGATTTATCGTACGCCTAATGTAATTTTTGAATAATATATGTTACTCTCTTTATCCCAATTTATGTCGTACATGTAAAATTTCGATAATTAACCACATCTTAATATATTTTTTAAAAATATTTTAAGTTATTAATCATTGTGATTTATAGCACTTTTAGTTTTTTTTTAATCTGAATTATGCAACATGGGTGGAATTTTGAGAGTGAACCAAATGTTAAATATTTTAAGTTCTTTTCAGTAATATTTTTTAATATGAAATAAAAATAAGAAAAATAAATTAAATATGAATAATATGATAAAGGTAAATAGAGGTTGAAGGAGAACGACAAATCGATCAATTGACCAAGTGACCCTAAGCTCGTCAACCTTCAAAGAGAAATTCTAATATAAAATAAGTTAAAAACTTTAAAGTAAGATATAGGGATAAAAGTCTGAAAAATATCTCAATTTTGGTCGAATTTATTGTTGCGATACTAAACTTTCATGAGAACCTATTACCTTCGTAGACTATTTAATAATGTATTTTTTACCTCTTGAACTATTTAATATGTATTTTAAAGGTATATATGTGCCCACGTGGACGCATTTACTATTTATAATTTTGCATTATTTTTTATAGGGAAAAGGGTCTGATATAACCCTCAACTTTGTCATTTGGAGCTGATATACCTCTCGTTATAAAAGTGGCTCATATATGCCCTTACCGTTATACAAACGGCTCACATATACCCCTGCCGTTACAAAATGGCTGGCATATACCCTTCATTTAACGGAAGTTAAAAGATTAGTTTTAAATTTATATTTATTACTTCTAATTTTTTT
>NC_028638.1:36816906-36818821 GCF_001406875.1 Solanum pennellii
CTGCGACGGTCCGTCGTGCCCACGACGGTTCGTCCTGCAGGTCCGTCGCCAAGTTCAGAGAGTCGATTTCAGTACCCAATTTTCAGAAGTCTAAGTGTTCTGGAACGAGACACCCTCGACGGCCCGTCGTGCCCATGACGGTCCGTCGTGGGTTCCGTCGACTCACACAGTTTTTCCAGAAATAAAATCTGCTGCTCAAAACGACTAAACAGGTCGTTACAATCATCCAAATCGGTGTGGATCAAAGGAATAATTCAATTTCTCTACTTACTAAAAAAAACATGACTTTTTAGTAATTTAGCTTCAACACATATTTCACATTTATCAAGATTAAACTCTAAATCAGGTATTAAACCACGAGACTGCAGGTTCTTAATATATGAGATATTAATATGTTATAATGTAGCTTGTTATAAAGAAACATGCAAAAGCAAATACAACTTTAATGTAATCATTAAAATTATTTAAATTTAGATCATGTATTAAATTTTGAGATCGCATATTTTTAATATATGACATATTAACATGTCCTAGATATTTTTATTAGCTTGAAACATCCATTTGAGTAATACTTTCTTGACAATAAATGACATACGTTTAAATGAAATTTATTCTTTAGCAATTTTTGATGCTAAAGAACGTATCAAGGTGTTTAAATCCTTTATTCATTTTCTCGAGTGTATTTCTTTTTGACTTCTTTGGTGTATTTGTTTCATGACTAGATATAATATTGAGATCTGATCAAATCTCTTGCATATCTAGTCACAAAATTGAATTGAAAAGAGATGCATATGTGAAAAGTCAAATAGAAAGGATCAAAGTGACACAAAACAAAGATTATATTAAGATAAAAAGTTGGTGACAAGACAACAAACTAAATTTAGGTCACAACTTTATAATAACTCAAACTACGACAAGACTCAACAAACAAACGCATAAGAGAAATGATAGAAAGATCTAACTTACTAAAAATAAAATAAAAATGAATTGCATGGCAGAAATGATGACAAAATAAACTATCCATGCACTCTTTTTAAGAAAAGAAGAGTGTCTCCTAATCACTGCTAACCTTCGTAAAAGCTCCATCAATTTCTATTGTCTTTTCCTCAGAATTGTCATATTCTTTGTCATCACATATCATCTTGATAAAGTGTACATCATTATGCGCCGGTAGAGGATTTTTAGTAACATTTGGGTGGATCATCATTTTGTACCATAATCATCTTCGTTTGAATCATCTCTTTCACTTTTTTTAAAAAAAAATTCGACAATCTTCAATACTATGCCCTGGAGCATTAGAATGGTATGCACATCGTACTATGGGGTCGAAACCTTTTGCATGTGGATCCACATAATTTTGAGGAATCGGCTCTATCATCTTCAAATGTTTCAATTTATTATACAAATTTGTGTAAGACTCTCCAATTTGGTGTGAAATTGTTTTTAGTCCTTTGACCTCCTTCAAATTCCTGTCTCGGACGGAGATTATAAGGTGCTAAAATTTTTTAAGAAGAAGGGTGAGCATTTTGATATGTTGGCGCTCGCTATTGAGGACAGTTTGGTGGGTATGCATAATGTTGTGCATTATAGACCGCATATTGAAGTGGAACAATAGAATATTGTGTCCCTTGCATAGGGAGATAGGATGGTATTGAAGTGGTGCAGATTGATAAAGCAGACCCCTTGAGCTCTTTTGTGTATTTGACACAACATTTGCTATATCCTCTTTCATTTTCTTTCCTTCAAGTTTTTTGTCACGACCCAAATTTTTGCAAGTTGTGATGGCACCTAATTTCCTAACCAATAGGGAAGTCAATCCAACATATTAACCAAACTTAACCAACAAATGAGTAAAAAGACTAATACTTAGCAAGAATCTCTAACACTGAGTTCCTTATAAGTACGAAATGCGGAA
>NC_028638.1:36828821-36840354 GCF_001406875.1 Solanum pennellii
ATAAACTTTAATGTTTGGAAATTTTAAATTCAAACTTTAAAGTTATAAAATTTAAATTTCAAAACTTTTAAACTTTGAAATTTTTAAATTCAAACTTTTAAAGTTTGAATTTAAATTCAAACTTTTAAAGTTTGGAAATTTTAAATTCAAATTTTAAAGTTATAAAATTTAAATTTCAAACTCTTAAAGTTTGAAATTTTTAAATTCAAATTTTAAAGTTATAAAATTTAAATTTCAAACTCTTAAAGTTTGAAATTTTTAAATTCAAATTTTAAAGTTATAAAATTAAAAATTGACAATATTAAAAGTTAAATTTAATACAATAATATTAAAAAACAAATTAGGCGAATAACCTATATTTTTATTAATATTTATTTGATATTACAATTACATTTACAAAAATATTAGTAGAGTATTAAAAGATTTAATCTACACAGTCACCTCCTAGGAAGGGTTCTGTTTGAATTAAATCTCGAATTATTATACTTTTACTAATAGTTGGTGCCACCATACAAATCCCTTCGTAAATCATTCAACATTTCTTTAGTAACATGTTCGGGAATTGGTTGAATAGAAAGATCTTCCATTGCTTCAATCCCGTTGTCACTATAATCCTACATTACTTCATCAACGTCATCTTGAAATTTGGTCGGTAGTGGTTCACGACCCAAATTTCTTCTCTCGGCATTAATCCAATCTCGAAATAATACTGATATCTCCAAGTTGTCGGCTGCTAGTGAATGTCTATGTTCTCCAAGTTGAAACCTTGCTGCACTAAAGACACATTCTGAAGCTACTGACGACGCTTGCATTGCTAATATCTCGAGCCATCGGTTGTAGTTTTGAAAATCCTTTGCCGCGATTTCTCCACCATGCTAGAATATCTTCAGTAAGTTCTGTATTTTGATTAACATAGGCATCAAAATCATTTCTATTACCGTGAGAAAGTTCAAGATAATCCTGTAAATAATCATCAATATTATTTTCATCAAATCTACTCCTAGAGCTTTGAGGTTCATTTTCACTCGATAAATTTATATTAGCATTATATAAATCATACAATTTTCTAGCTTCAATTTTTATGGTATCTTTAACTTGTTGACAACTAGGAATTTCTTCTAATACATCATTAATATCTAAGTTAAAATACATTTTTTCAATAATTTTTGATGCACCTATATCTTTATACTGAGGGTTTAACAAACATGCAGTTAAATAAATTTGAGGAATAGGAATATAATATTTTTTAAATTTTAGAATCATTTTTTCAATGGTTTTTTGAAATCTTGGTTTATTTTTAAATTTATATAATTTAGAAGAAATCGTACAAATATCAGGCGAAACAGTACAAATTGATGGACTATAAAGTACAGATATTCTTTTTGTAGTTAAGTAAAAAACTTTTAGGAAATCTATAAGTTCATTTATATCACGTCAATCACTATCATCTAGTCTATATGTCATATCAGAATTATGAGCATTCTAAACCATTTGTAAAGGTATTCTATATTCATAAGAGACTACAAGCATTTCATATAAAGTATTACATCTAGTAGCCACTGTTTTTTGGAATATTTCTAGGTGGAAGATTATTTTCAAAAGAGCGATTTTGAAATCTTTACGCCTAGACTTAACTTGACATTTAAATATAAAATGACATGCATTTTCAACTTTCGTACATCCGTTATCATACATATGTACACCATCTCTAACCATCAAATTATATATATGTGCAGTACACCTAATATGATAATTATCACCATAGAGAGGACAAAGTGTAGGTTTTAAATATTCAACAACAACATTATTACTTGAAGCATTATCTAAGGTTATACTACTTATTTTATCACAAATTTCATAACTTTGTAAGATATCTAAAATAGTTTGAGCAATATAACTACCGATTTTTTGCATTTGACAACATTTATAACCTAAAATTCTTTTTTGCATATACCAATTTTCATCAATCCAATGTGCAGTAACAGTCAAATAATCGTTATCGTTTACACTACGACCCATATCAGAAGTAATAGCTATTTTACAAGTATTATAATAAAATAAACAACGAAGATATTGAAAATGTTGTGCATGATAATCAAATACAACCTTTTTTATTGTATTTCTAGCATAACCTTTAAAATTTGGATTATATACAATTTGAATATAATGTATAAAACCGGGATTTTCAGCAAAACTAAATGGCAAATTCATAACACATATCATTTTAGCTAGTTCTTCAAGATCTTTTTCTCTACTATATGAAAGTGGTAAACTAGAGCCAGAAACATTAGACGGATTTAATTGTATTTGTACCATGTTAGAGCCACCTACTCCTACATTTTCAGGAAGGGGGTACCATTTTTTTTAGCTTCCGCTGGCAAAATTCATTTTTACAACAAGACATTAAATGACTACTCAAATGTCCTTTCCCGCCAGATTTACCAACAGTTTTATGATTTAATCTATATTTACATTTATTACAAATAGCTTGTGTTTTATCTTCGTTTTGTATCATAAATTGCCAAACAATCGATTTTTAGCACGTTTTACCTTAGGCCTAGGATGTACGGGGGGAACAGGGGCAGTACAACGAAAGGGAGCGGGACTGGGAGTATTAGTAGTCGTAAGTGGCTCAGTTTCATCATCATCATCATCAAAAGTAGGCGTATCAATATAATTATCAATATCATTATCATTATCATTATCACTAGGCAAATCCTTATCAAAATTATCAAAGCGACGTTGTAAATGTTCATGATAAGGATCTAATCCTGAATTACTATCAATATTAAAAACCGTATCATCAACATGTGTATAATCATCCGTATTTATTCTTAATATAGTAGATTTTTTAGTTTTTGATTTAGAAGAACTACCGGTTTTTGCATTATCGGAGGATGTAAAGTTACACATATTTTTTACACGCTCTAATGCACTTTTTTTCCCCTTTTCTTTTTGAACAATATTTTTACCGAAATTCATATTAAAATATTAAACGTGAGATGATATATAATACGAAAAATGTAATGCAAATAATAAATCACAAAATAAATAAGTAATTATTTAAATATAAATGAAATGTAAAATAAAAGTTGGAACGAATGTACCGAATGTCTACTTAAAAAAGTAGACGTTTATGACCACCGAAAGCCGAACGTGGAAAGTTGAAAGTTGAATTTTGAAGTTCCAAATCTAATTTCCAAGGACCAAATAAGGCAACACCGAAATTTAAGATATTATATATTAGAGAATTAGAGATTAGAGAGTAGAAAGTTGAGAGAGTAGAAGATGAATAGATGATTTTGTGATTTAAAAGAATGAAATTTAGGGGTATTTATAAGTAAAAAAATGAGTTAAAGTGTAATTTTTAAAACTTAAGGTATTAAAAAAGTTAGAGGTGGGATAGGTTTTCTATTGGCTGAAATTTGAGTCAAATAGCCGTTTGGGGGCCCACTAGCCGTTACCCAATGGCTATAAACTGATATATTTTTTTAAAAAAAATAAATAAAAAATTGACCGAATCGGACCGGACCGGTAGCGGATCGGTAATTTTCAGATCGAAAGGAACCGGTAAATCTCGATTTCCGTCTCGTTATCTATCTCAGAACCGGAATGAACCGGTCTATACCGAGACTAACCGGTATCGAACCGATACCGGACCGAACTGGTAACCGGGAATTATCGATTCCACTGCCAGACATAGTTGTAGCCTGTACTATCTTTATTTTTGTATTCGAACTCGTTCTTGCCACAAAAACTTCTCTCCACTATATTGGGATCCCATTTTCTTTACTTAAAAAAGTGTATAAAATGATTGTCTATATGGAAAATACTTCTCTTCTGCTATATATATATATATATATATATATATATATATTTCTATGCTATTTGACAAGAAATAAAAAATGCAACGAAAGTCTGATTCAAAAAGTATTGTAGAAGAGAATATGGAATGAAAATAGTAACAAACAACATATAGTTTTTTTCCATTTAAGTTCAAAAATTGATAAATAGAGAATGGCAAACAAAAATCAATGTCCAAGCAGTTGTGTTTTCTTTGATTTGATTGTGGGCATAACTCTATATGTTACAATGTTAAAAGCATTTGACTTCTTACTAACTGTGTGCCACATTTCAACACCACGAAGTCAAAAAAATTATTATGACATTTGACTGAAAGGCCTAGTCGAAGGACAACATATGAATATTCCTATACTAAAATTGGTAATATACACTCTTGATTTTTGCATACAAGATGGTTGAGTTCATCCCAAATGTACTTCTCTTCATGTTAACATAAATTTTTTGTGCCTCTTCAAAATTAAATAAGAAGATTCACGGAAGTTAATAGCAGAATCGATAACCCCATGAAATTTCAAGCAAAAGCTACAAACCGAAATAAAGAAGAGAATTGATAACTAGGAGGCACAATCATCTTATACTAAACTTCAAGTGAAGGCTACAAACAGAAATATAGAAGACATCTCTTCGATGATTTTAAGAAGATGAAGCTATACTTTGATTTCTTTCGATTGATTTTAGGAAGAAGAAAATGAAGTCATTCATTCGGTCTTCTCTTTCTTTCTTTCTATATACTGTTCCTTTTTCCTTTATTTTTTTTTAAATTGAAAATTGAAGGTTGGTTCTTCACTTTGTTATGGTTGTTTACTATTTTTGCTCTTCAATAATACAAATTTTTCAGAATTGTCATTGGTGTCATTGCTCTTCACTCTTCTATAATAATAAAATAATATATAATACAAAAAATTATATAAAATAATAATAATAATAATAATAGATAGGATGGCCCGTGTTATCATTTACATTTTGAATTGAGTAGTTTTTCTGTGAAAATGACACCAGATTATCATTTCAAAATATCATGACATCGTCATGAATATTAGTTTTAATTCAAAATTAGGATATAGACGTCCTTGGGTTTGATCTCGAAATTTTCAACATGTAACTCAAAGTTCATGATCTTAATATCTATCTTCAGACCTGCTTATCTATGTCTAAAAGAATAATTATATATGTACAAATAAGAATACAAAAGAAGTCTTGAAAGAAGGGAATTGATTCAGACAATAATTAATTCATATATAACGTGAAAGAACCACCACACTGGTTAGTTCACTGGTTGAATAGTAGAGGAAGTGGAGGAAAGTGGCGATAATTGAGAAGCCAATTGACCCAATTTCATTCCCAAACATAGTCTCAACTTCATAAAAAACACTTCAGATTATCTTACAATCACATACTAAAAAATTGTGACAGAAAACCACGACTCAGTTACTCAAATGTTTCTTCAAAAATTACTACTCCGTCAAGTTATTTACTTCTGCAAATTGCTAATAGCATAAATATGATTTAGATAGGGTCCGTAAAAAACAATAAATTGGGAAGCAACAATAACATACCCACAATCATCCTACAAAATGGGATTTGAGAACAATAGCGCGTATGCAGACTTTACAGTTGAGAGGTTGGGTAAGACAACCATATTGGAAGCAGAGAGGTTGTTTCCTATTGACCCTTGACTCAAGGAAAAATAATTTCGAAAAAGAAGCTAGGAACAAAGGTAAAAGAAACATTAGATACTAACAAAAAAACAATAGATAGTAATACAACAGTAGTACAATACAATAATCAAAGTATATGAAAAGATAAAAAATAACAGGGACTGAAGGACAAGAAACTACCAAAACAATACTATAACTACTAAGATAATATTATAGTAAAAGCTACATAGATGCTGCTAGTTGATTTTCTAATATTTAGAATCTTGCAACTAAAACAAAGTGTAAGACATTAATATAAAAAGTAATGATACTTCAATATAAACAATACTTGTTCTGTACTTCTACTCGAACTAATCAAACAATTTATCTTGATTTTCACAAACAGAAAAATTGTTTAAGAGCTACTATCAAAGGAACTAAAACACTTCGTTTAATATACAAAATGGTAAACTAAAAATGTTTAAGTTATTTTCCAGGAAAATTATAAAATGAACTGATGCACACTTAATTATTCCAGATTGTTCGAAGTAAAACACATAATTATTGTCAGCCAGCATTAAAAGCCATTTGGATTTTGAACTTGTTGCCTAGCATCTTTGATTGATATCAGAGCATGGCATGGGTCTCCCCCTTTGCTAGTTAAGTTTAGGCTTAATGAAAGCTATACTGGTCGAACTCTTCAAAAACTTCACCGATCCCTTGTCCAACATGAACGCAACAACAATTCTGAAAAGTCAAGTAACATAGAAAATGAGTATCAAACCCTTTAAGATGCCTCAACCCGAGAAAGTTGGAGGGTGGGATTAAGAGTATTAAATGAACATGTCGTTTCTCTTAGCTTCAAGAATACTCGGAGGCAGAGGTAGAGGTAGAGCTACAAGCTTGTCCACGGATTAGCAGAATGAAGTAGTTCAGGACCAGAATTCAACAAGTAGTCTTTCTAGAATCGAGAACTCATAACCTCAAAATCCTATTGTCGCCTCTACTCAGGAGGATCATTTAAAGTGCAGAATATTATATGAAGCATATATATTGAACTCATTTAGTGGACTTGATGAATTTTCTTACAAATGAGCTTATCAAATAATTCTATAGAAACATAATTTATTTACCGCAGATTCTAGATATTTCCTGTAAATAACAATGCTACACAAGCTAATATAGGAATTAAGAGCACATTTTCTTACAAATCTAAAATACTTCAAGTAAACCCTTTTACATGTTATTATTTTTCCTCAGTACAGTCAGATGTTGAGCATTCAAGCTTCGTTCGACATTAATATGGTCAATTTTTATCAACCTCTACATGTCGCTTTCATTTTTTAACTTTGAGGCAAGTTTTATCCTCTATGTTAGTATCCTCTTTTTATCATTTTCTTATTCAGTCGGTGATATTGTGACACACAGATACAAATCTTAACCAATAGGTAGAACATATAAATTATAAATATTAGCCTTTAGGTCAATTCCTCTCCATCAACTTACCAAGAAGAATAACAAAAAGACTGTGGATTCAAGTTGAGAAAATTTTAGGCTTACTCTGAATATTCATCAAGCAATTGACGATAACATGATCCTTTCATTCTCAATTCGCCATGAATAAGGCAGAGATCAAAGATCCACCAACCTTCTACTTAAACCATCACCACATCACTTGAAATTATAATTTTGTAAATGTCTCTAATCCATGCCCTATGAGGGCCTTTGCCCGTCTTCTCTTCAAAATAAAGTACTTCACTTTATTGAAATTTTGAAAAACATCAATTTCATAAATACATGATTATGGCTCACAATAAGCTTCTTGTGGTTTAGACCTCACAATAGTCATTTCTACTAATATTTCACATGGAAATCATTATTCTAAATAATCAAAACATATGGAGAGCTTGTTTGATTAACGAAAAATCAATTTAAATCTTGATAATCATAAGAGTAACTCGATAACATGTGTTGAAGGAAGATAACATGTATTTCATGAAATTAGTTTGAGGTGCACACAAGTGGTCCGGACACGCTACAATCATAGAAGAAACTAAATTTTTGTACAACACAAACTTGTGTGATTGATTATGATGTGCTTGATCTAACTTCACAATTCACATATGCTTAGGTAATTGACCTCAAGATCCCAAAAGAAAGTAAGATATTTTGATTTCAACATTCTTAATATAAAACAATCTTATATGACTTAAAATGAGAACTTAACAGACCCTACTTCTTTCAAAAAAAATAAAAACAAAAATCCCACCTACACTAATAAAATAACAACACACCTTGTATATTTGTGTTAAGTGGGGTTTGAAGAGGGTAAGTATACGTAGTGTTGTTTCCCACCTGCACTAATCCACATGAATAAAACATACAAGTAGTGAGAAAAAAAATTATAACAATTACAAATGCAAGAAGATTTTCTTATGAATCTATTTTTTTGGGGTAATAACTTTAAAATATTACCATTGCAACAAAAACCATTTACAAACTTCTAGTAAATGGTCGCAGCAATAATCTAGACCTCAAGCAAAACTAAAAATAAACAAATCACACCAACAAGTTTAGTTACAAATTCTTGACACTAAGTGTATCAATGAGCTCTTTTAGAACAGTGTAGTGTATTTATTCTCTCCCTAACCTCCCCTTGGATTTGTGCTATAGCAATGCTTGTATTAACATATATGTTTTTGTAAATCTTCATCTTCCTTGCTCGCCAAATGTGATATATCATAACACCATAAGTTGCAATAACTACACCTTTTGAGAATTCTTCCATCTTATTTTTCAGCACCATTGTAGATTTTATAGCACTCTACTCTTGCCTTACACTTTTTCAATAGTTATCATTCGGAAGAATTATACCAAATCATTAACATAGCATGATTTTCAAGAGAGGTGTCAAATATCTCCTTTATTGATTTGATAGATTATATACTTACACTTTGAGACAAGAACCTGCCTTTCATTTAGCATAAAAATAGTAGGACTTGCAAGATTGAATTTTTATCAACTCTGAGGCATCTTAAGAATCCTGATTAGGATTGGTAAGTTAAGGTATAGTTCCCTTTCCTTGTATCTGGAAAAAAAGTAAGATATATTAAAATCAATTAAGAACATGAAAATAAAAAATGACTAAGTAGATCGGGTAGGGGATTGAAACAACAGAATTTACCTTAGCAAAAGAAAAAATTTATGGGCATCATCATGCATTTAAGCTTATAGTATTTGAAGTATAACAGATCCACAATTTATTCAATTTAACATTAATAGACTTTGAGTATCTCAAATAATGAGTATGCAGGCTCAATTTTAATTACTCCCATCATTTTGAGTACGTATGATGGAGAAAATAAAAGCTGCAAATTTGATTTTGGTATGTTGCTTTGAAGTCGAAATAGATACTTAGATAACTGAATCAAAACAATTATCTGTTAAGATTTGGTGGTGCTTCGAAATCAACATATATACTCCCTCTGTCTCAAAAAGAATGACCGTTCCTTTTTAGTCTGTTTCAAAAAGAATGACCTCTTTCATTTTTTTGTTACATTTTAATTTCAACTTTCCATGTGACATGTTTAAGGCCACAAGATCAAAGGACAATTTTTTATGTTTGACCTAACTTTAATTTAGGGCCACAAGATTCAAAAGTTATCTTGATACTCTTAAACTTTGTGCCAAGTCAAACCAGGTCATTCTTTGTAAAACAGAGGGAGTACTTATTTAGACAACTGAATCGAAAGAATTGTCTCTCAACAATTCTTTTACATTAACTAAAATTTTAATGTATCTAGTTAATTTTGTTTCTTAATTAATGTATAATGCCTTTGTTTCAACACTACGATACATTACAATTAGTTTATCATGTTCAAATATCAGTTTTGATACATAATCCTAATTAGTTTTGATACTTGACATAAAACTTTTACCAAATGTATCATTTATCATGTATCTAGGTGTGGTTATGTATCTTCTACCTTATTCAAATTTAGAAGGATATGTATCCGTACACGGTCCAAATTATATGTGTGATACATAAACTTTGTGTTATGTATCACCAAAAAAATATGCTATTTGGAGCATATATCCCTTCCTTATTTCACTCCAAAAACTCTCCTTATTTTTAGTCACAGAATTTTGATAGTTATTTTCTCAGTTTGAAATTCAAACTTAGTCTCTTTTCTATAGGTTAAGAATACTTTTTGGAAAAAAAAAAGTTTAAAAATGATATTTAAGAGTCTTTTACATATTTCTAAAATATTTCAAAATTTATAATAAAATAAGTGAACTTCAAATTTTCAAGACTAAAATGTAAATTAGGAAAAAAGAAGAAGTAATGGTATTAGTTATTATCTGGTGTTAACTAATATAATATTTGTACATTCTTCATAATTTGAGTTGGTTATGGACTCAAACAACTAATCATTCATCGAAATTGATTAGGATTCTTGTATTATAATTTAATCTTTCCATTGTCTCATAATAATATTAGTTTCAATTTCACCAAAATTTCATACGGTCTAATATTTTCCTCTTTATTATGGTGTTTTTCATAATCAAATTTCTCTAATGGGTTGTGTTGTAATAACTTAATTCTTATTTATTGTGATACATTTATAGATACACTTTATTTCAGCTTACATGCATCATTGTTTCACAATCTTATCGTATCGATAAATTAATCATTATCAACTACAAAATAATACATTATGTAAGTTATACATATCTTTCAAGGCAAACAATACAATACTTGTCAATTTACATAAGATACATAGTAGTAATGTATCATGCGCTAGTTTTCTAGATATAGTACATAAATTCTAATTTATACTAAATTTATCCATTCACAACAATTACCTCATTGTAATGTATAGATCTCAAATCTAACATCTTATGGACAACAATTACTTATTTAATGTATCTAGCATAAATACAATAGTTATCAATTTAAACGAGATACATAAATAGTAATGTATCATGCACTAATTAGTTTGATACGTAAATTTAAATTTATACTAAATGTATCAATTGCATAGCAACTACCTCACAGTAATGTATCATCTTAAATCTAACTTCTAATGGGCAACAATTATTTATTTAATGTGTCTAATATAAATACAATACTTATCAATCAAAACAAGATACACGAATAGTAAAATGCTAAGTAACAAAAATATTCATGATGTATCTTCTCAAAAAATTATTTTAATAATTTGAATCAAGATTGAAAGGGTCTTCAATAAACTAGGAGAAAAAGTTTGCATCTCAAAAATTTCAACAATTTTGAATCAAAATTGAAAGAATCTTAGGGATAAGAAAGAATCTTGAATCTCAAAACTTTTGATAATCTTGAATCAAAATTGAAATTTGAAGATATTGTTTGTCTTACAAAATTATGTTTGTGGATAAAGGTAAATTATAATGGTTGGAGTAAATTAATTACCTCAGTGGAGTCGGTTTCAATGAGAATGGGTTGGAAATGATGTTGATAAGCAAGTTCAACACCTTTTTGAAGAGCCAGGATCTCCATAAACAAAGAGTGCTCCTTTTTGTTGAAACCCATCTTTCAAAATTACCATTACTATCTTTAATAGCACCACCTATGCTGCCGGTATGTTTTTTTGGATTGAAAGCACCATCTACATTTAGCTTGAGGTGAGGGGTGTTTGGAGTGGGATTGATCATTAGCAATGAAACACTCAATAAAGATATGCTTGGCATCTTCAGGAGTATTGATTAGGTGATGGTGGAAGCATTGCCAACGAAAGTATTTGATTTTGCATAGTGTAGTTGGGGATGACATTAAGGGTCGTTCTGCCTGCTAGACTAAGGAAGTTGAGTTTCAAGTTTTCACGTTTAGATCTAAAATGTAGGTAAAGTCACCAGGTCTGGTGTAATGATAGAGGATAGGGATACCTAGATATTTATCAAACTTCTTAGTGGGAGGAATGCCCAGTTTAGTGTTAATAGCTTCGGAGAAAAAGGCTTTAGACTTGGAGTGTGTTTGGTACGAACGAAATTTC
>NC_028638.1:36841543-36848458 GCF_001406875.1 Solanum pennellii
TTCATACCAAACACACCCTTAGTTTGATTTCTTGTCTGGCCTGAGAGATTACAAAATAGTTGGAGGGAGGAGGCAATGGATTGAGTAGTTTTGAGATTTGCCTTGACAAACAAAGTAAGATCATCTGCATAAAAGAGATGGGAGAGGGAGGAACCAGTAGTGGAGATGGTGATGGGTCCCAAAGGCAGATATCTACTTGGTAATTGATGAATACAGAGTGAAGTTCCATGTAAAGAATAAAAATGTAGGGTGATAGAGGGTCACCTTGTCTAATGCCTCGAGAAGGAATATTGTACAGACAGGATAGTGTCCTCATTTCACAGAGAAAGTTCACTCTTGATCTCTTGAAGGAGTTTGATTGTATGCATTATAAGTCCACCACTTCACCACTGGACTCCACTGAGATTCTGAAGCTCACAGAAGGCACACTTTTATCAGATCCTACTAACTACAGAAAACTAGTAGGCAAGCTTAATTTTCTTACTAACACAAGGATGGATATAGCATATAGTGTCCAACACCTTAGTCAATTCATGCAATCTCCTAGAGAGCCTCATTTGAAGGCAGCTTATCATGCACTCAGATACCTACAACAAGATCCTACTTTAGGAGTTTTTATCTCTAATAAATCTGATCTCACCATCAGTGCTTATTGTGACTCAGATTGGGCCTCCTATCATGACTCAAGGAAGTTTGTGAGTGGTTATTTGGTTCTCATGGGTGATAGCCCTATAAGTTGGAAGTCTAAGAAGCAACCCACAGTGTCACTATCATCAGCAGAAGCATAATACAGAGCTATGAGACAAGTAGTGGGTGAAATAGTATGGCTGGAAAGGTTACTTGGTGAACTCTCAGTGAAGTGTTCCTTACGTATACATGTATTTTGTGATAGCCAAGCAGCAGTGCACATTGCTAAGAATCTAGTGTTTCATGAGAGAACTAAACACATAGAGGTTGATTGCTATTTTGTCAGGACAAAGCTGCAGCAAGGACTGATTACACTTCAATATATTCCTACAGATTCACAGTTGGCTGATGTTTTCACTAAAGCCTTAACTGGAGTCAAACATACTAATTTATTGAGCAAGTTGTCTGTAAGTAACTCACCTCCAACTTGAGGGGTGGGGGGTGGGGTTGACAAGATTAGTTTAGCTTAATATTTAGTTAGTTAGGATCCGTTCATTCAAGTAATTAGTTAGTTAGTTAGGAATTTACAGTTTTATATTTTTTCAGAAATAGTTGAAGTTGTTAGGTCTGTTAGTTTTCTATTCATGTGTATATATACACATTTACATTGTATTGAGTGAACTAAGTTTTTCATTTCTCAATATCATCTTCTTTTCCTCTAATTGTTGGAGAGAGCTCAACCTCCATTAACGGAGGAAGGCAACTGTTTCCCAGCCTACATTGCTGGTTTTGTCACTTGTTTAGTTTTATAATAGTTATAGAATTTCAAAATTTACATTACTTAGGAAAAGAGTGATGATTTTATGCAAGGGCACTTTTATGTATCAAAATTATATATTTGTAATATTTTTTTCATTGTTTTGGGATTTTTATTACAGTGTACCAAATTTGTACAAATTCATAATTGTATTCCTAAATTCAAATTGTATAATTTCTATATTTATTGTCACTGCCTTCCAAATTGTATCTTGTATAATTCATTTTTATGCAATCATTTGGAAGTACAGAACAAACTGCAATGGAGGTATATATTAGTAAAACTACATAGAAGTGTGCAATGGAGGAATATGTAATTGCGCAACGATTTCAGTTTAATATTGTATACGTTTGTATAACAAAGTGTGATTATTGGGTTGCTGCTACGAAGGAATCATGGTGTATTTGGTATGAATCAAAACTATTTAATATTCCTTGAATTACGATATTGTATGTCTTTTCTTAACCGAGATTATCAACATTATCTTTAAAAAAATTGAATTAGTTTTGTATACAACTTTGGAAAAAAGCGAATTATACAAATGATCATTCCTTTAACAACTAAAAATATAGTTGCGATCAGTAATTATTAAAATTATAATTAAGGAGAATAATTATTTTAATTATGATAACTATTTGCATAAGTTACCCTATTTTTAATCGTCATTTTGTTACATAGGTTCTCCATACATAGTTTACTTTTGTTAGGTTTACGGACTAAAATTGTTCCCTTCAAATGATTGAAGATTAAACATGCCTTACAAAAAATACAAAACTAAAACAAAAGTCATGTAATAATACAAAGATTAAATGTTCGGAAAATATTTTTCAAATCAATTCATTTTTCTTAAATTTAAAAAAAATGACTTCATTTTAAAATTGAGGGAAACATTTTTCAAAACTCTACTTCATCATTTAATTTTTTTCTTACCATTCCCATAGCCCGTACCCAGCCATCCCATTCAAAAATAAATAAAAATTAATTTACTTATTTTCTAAATTTCAAATATATTTTTATCCCTACCACCATACCATCCCCCACCCCCCAAAAAAAATTATTTTTGAAAAATATTTCAAATTTTAAGATTCTTTTTGCCTAACTCAATCCCTATCACCCGTACTCCCCCCAACCCACCCACCACCCCACCACCACCACAGCCGCCACCATAAAAGATAATAATTGCTTTTGAAAAAAAAAAATTTAAAAATCTCTTTCCACCCCCATTTAGGCCATTCATTTCAATTTTTTTAAAAAAAAATATTGTTTTTGCGCCACCTCCTATACCTACTCCCCATCCCTGCCATCCCCACTCAGATCATTCCTGTTAAAAAATTATTTTTAGAAATTTCAAATTTAAAATTTTTCACTTTTACGCTAACCCTGACAAAATTGTTGATTGAATGAATGAGAAAGATGAAAATTGTTATTTCAACTTACAGTGCTAATATGTACTTATACAATTTCTTTGTAACTAACTAACAGAAAATATAACTAATAACTAATGAACCAATAGGATATTGATAGCTGGATAACAAATAACTAACTACTACTTAACTCTTAACAACACTCTTATCATACTCTTCAATACCCCCCTTCAAGCTAGGTGATATGAAGATGTTCTTCATGCCTAGCTTGGATACAAGATATTCATGTTGCAAACGACCAAGACCTTTAGTTAACACATCAGCAAGCTGCTCTGTAGTGGCCAAATGCTGAATGAAGACAATACCTCTTTGTATCTTCTCCCTAACAAAATGACAATCAATGTCAATGTGTTTGGTCCTTTCATGGAAGACAGGATTGGATGCAATCTGAATGGCAGCAGTGCTATCACTATGTATAACAACAGGTAAAGTAAGAGGTATATCTAATTCACGAAAAAAACCAATTATCCATGTAACTTCAGCAACAGTGGAGGCCATGCTTCTATATTCTGCTTCTGCAGAACTCCTGGAGACAGTGGATTGCTTTTTTGACTTCCAAGAAAGTAAAGAGTCCCCAAATTTAACCATATACCCGGTAATGGACTTCCTAGTATCAAGACATGATCCCCAATCAGCATCACAATATGCTTGCAAAGAATCAGAAGATTGTGCAGCCAACAATATGCCTGAACCTGGATTCTGTTTGATGTATCTTACAACTCTAACAGCAGCATCCATATGAGACCTCTTTGGTGCATTCATAAACTGACTTAAGCTTTGAACAGCATAAGACAAGTCAGGTCTAGTAATGGTTAAGTAAATCAACCTACCAACAAGTCTTTGATATGCACCAATATCTGATAGCAGTGGATCAGATGAAGAACCTGTATGTTTATCAAAAACTATAGTAGTTAATTTGATATTCATTTCAACAGGTGTGGCAATAGGTTTAGACCCACCTAAACCTAAACCAGAAATTATCTCCAATGCATACTTCCTCTGGTGCATAAGAATCCCTGTAGTGTTTCTGGCAAATTCTATCCCTAGAAAATATCTCAAAGTTCCAAGGTCTTTTATTTTGAAGTTGTCCTTCAGAACTTTTTTAGTTTCATTAATCAACTTCAAGCTACTACCAGTTACCAACAATCATCAACATAAATCAATACAATCACAATGCCTTCATCTGACTTTTTAATCAACAAAGAATAATCCATATGACTTTGCTGAAAACCAGCAGCTAATAGAGCCTGAGTTAATTTCACATTCCATTGTCTCTAAGCTTGCTTAAGTCCATATAATGACTTAAGTAGCTTGCATACAGGTTGAACCCCATCATATCAATGAGTGTAACCTGGAGGCAATTGCATATACACTTCCTCCACTAAATCACCTTGCAAGAATGCATTATAGACATCCATTTGTTGAACATCCCACCCCTTAGTAGCAGCAAGAGTCAGCACTGTCCTTACAGTGACCATTTTAACAACTGGAGAAAAAGTCTCCTGGTAATCTAATCCTTCCTGCTGACTATAACCTTTGGCCACTAATCTAGCTTTGAATCTTTCAACTTCACCAGTTGCTTTGTACTTAATTTTATATACCCACTTGCAGCCTATAGCCTTCTTACTAATAGGTAGAGATACTATCTCCCAAGTCTTATTATCTTCCAAAGCTTGTATTTCTTCCTTCATAGCTGCCACCCATCTATTGTCCTTGACAGCTTGATGATAAAAATGAGGCTCAATGTTAACTGAAAGATTAGCAATACAACATTGATATGAAAGAGACAAGCAACTGTAATCAATACTATCTCCAAGAGAGTATAGACAATTAGACTTTGATCCAGACTTAGTTGAACTCACAAAATCCTTTTGCCAAAGTGGAGGTCTGGAAGTTCTAGTGGACTGTCTTTTTTCTATAGTGGTACTCATAGTTGGTTCCTGAACAACTGAAGATGGATTCATATTTGGCTCCTCAAGAGTATGATCATCAGTATGATCATGCATGCAAACATGATCATCATCCTGGACATTCAAAACTGGAACTGAAACTTGAATTTCATCATCAGATACAATTGTCTGCATATCTGTATTAGCATGAATCTGAAAAGGAAATATAGATTCTGTAAAAACAACATCCCTGCTGATAAACAAAACTTTATTTTCAAGACATAAAGTTTGTATCCCTTTTGTGTAGTGCCATAACCCATAAAAACTGATCTAATAGCTCTAGGTCCAAGCTTGTTTGTCCTCAACAGTTTGGTAGCATGACATAAACAACCTATTATTCTCATGTAAGACAGGTCTGGTGATTTGCTAAACATCATCTCAAAAGGTGACTTATTATTCAACATAGTAGAAGGAATTCTATTAATAATATGAACTGCAGCTAAAACACACTCCCCCCAAAACTTGATTGGAATGTGACCTTGAAATCTGATAGCTGTCTCCATGATGTGTCTATGCTTTCTTTCCACTACACCATTTTGTTGAGGTGTATGTGGACAAGAACTCTGATGAATGATACCTTTAGAATGAAACAACTCACTCACTTGAGCATTGAAGAACTCTCCCCCATTATCTGATCGAAATGTTTTAACCTGGACACTGTACTGGGTTTGAACCATGGCAAGAAATTGCTTCAATATAGTAGAAACATCAGATTTAAGATGCATGAGATATATCCAAGTCCATCTAGAATAGTCATCAACCTATGTAAGAAAAAACTTCATCTTATTGTGAGTTGCAACTTTGTAGGGTCCCCATACATCCATATGAACTAAATCAAAACATTTTGAACTTCTAGTGTTACTAATGGAGAATGGTAATCGAACTTGTCTAGACAATGGACAAATATTACAACATTGTAACTGAAACTTCCTTTTATTAGCAAACATATCTATCTTCCTAATAACATTCATAGGGATGTGACCTAATCTTTTATGCCAAACTTCACCCTCATCAGAATCTTGGACAGCTGTAGTAGCAACACTTTTATGATGTTGTTCAGTGTTTATCAGTTGAGGAGACTTCAAAATGTATAAACCACCATCCTCTTTACCAATCTCCTTCACTCTCCCAGTGAGAAGATCCTGGAGAAGGAAGAAATCAGGATAAAATATAACACAACAATTCAATTGTCTAGTTAGTTTAGCCACTGAAAGAAGGTTGAAGTTAAAATCTGGCACACATAAAACATTTTTAACTATATCACCTCCTTGTTTGTTTAGAACAACCTGAATGTGTGACTCGAGATGAATCACCATTTGGAAAGTTGAACATGTACTGAACTCATCACTGTTGATTCATGAGTCAAGACATTCTTAGTTCCCACCATATGATCAGTTGCTCCACTATCAACAATCCAATCAAAACTAGAGGAATTGAACTTAGAATTTCCTGCAAAGTTACCTGCTGCATTGGCATTAATGTTTGTTGATGTTGCATTTCCTTCATGAATCAATGGTTTGTTCAACATCTGAAGAACTTGTTTATACTGATCAGGTGTAAACTGTGGCACTGAACCAGCTCCAAAACCTGAATCATATTGTTGTTGTGACTGTTGTGTTGAAGGAATAAAACAAGAAAAAATAACTTAAATACACAACTATAATTTTTATATTCTCTAATTTTTCCTGCTTTTTTTAAATATTACATAATTCCCTTTTTTTTATTTTAGTGTAAGTTTTTAGATACATTACATTCTCTCTCCTATAATACACATTTACCAATTTTAATGCCTATTTTTTCTCCATTAAAACACTCAACCTCTTAAATCAGTTTTTGAATTTTAAATTTTATCCATTTAAACACTCAACCTTTTAATCAGTTTTTTGATTTTGAATTATTAAATTTAACTAATTTTAAATAAAAGACCAAATTTTGAAATTTTGAATTTCAAAATTCAAAAAAATTGAAATTTTAAAAAGTAAAAATTTCAGGAAGCAGGACAACTTCCATTAACTTCTACCGTTTTGTTCTTACTCCGTCAAGTTTCAGTTCTTTTTTTTCCTTAATCATCTTCATTCATCTTAACCCAGCATATTTT
>NC_028638.1:36849355-36852941 GCF_001406875.1 Solanum pennellii
TCGTTCACCCAAATTCCGAAATGTCTCATCAAAATCGAAGTATTCATCTTGAAAAATCCACTGTAACAACAATAAAATTACTGTAGTTCAAAATTTAACAGATTGTTCAAAAAAATTGTTTTCAAAATAGATGATATAATCTTTGTTTTTCAAAATTTAAAATTAATATCCAATTAAGTGCTGATTTTATGCTGATTAATGATATGTTACCATAAATTTAGCTGTTTTATTAACAACATTAACTGTACCGTTTTTTCCCCTTTTTTTCTTAACAGTTTAAAATTACCATGTATCATTTACCATGTATCACTAGAGTCTAAAGTATCACGGCTCAACAAATTTAAGGGATTTTTTGTAAATACTAAATTTGTCGGGACAGAATGTAATTATTGAATTACACTATGGGATTCCTTAAATTTTTACATAAAACAATTGTTATCATTTGAATTCCCTAGAAATCCACAATCTGTTGCCACATTGTTAGCTGATCTTTTCCCTTTGTAATTGATAGGATAACCTATTAATTGGAAACAAACATCCTTGAAATGCCCATGCTTATGACAATGAGTACAATATTTCAGCTTGTTGCAATCAGCTCTACTGTGACCCTTCATTTCACAATGATCACAATACAAATATCCACTTCTTTGTGATTTATGAGGTTTCACATTTCCTTGACTTCGATAACCTTGACTCCCATTACTTCCAGAACCATTGCCTCCAGATCTACTGGAAAATAATGCAGTAGAATCTAATTGTCCATCCAAAGTGTAGTGATCTCCACATAACTCCCTTTGGCTTTCATCTTGAATTATCATAGCATAACATTGATTAACAGTAGGTGGAACACTCATCATAAGAATCTGACTCCTAGCATGACTATAATTGTCATTCAAACCCATTAAAAATTGCAAAAGCTTTTGTCTAAGCATACTATCAATATACTCTTTAGATCTATCACAATAACAAGAAGGAGGTGGAACAATTGAGTCGAATTCATCCCATAGATCCTTTAACTTTGAGTAATAAACTGATACAGGGGAAGTACCTTGAGTATGTGTGACAATTGATTTGTGCAGATGAAAAATTCTGGACATATTCACCTTATCAAAACGTTCCTTCAAATCACTCCAAACTAGAGCTGCATTAGAACGAAATAAGATTCCACTCACCAAATCCTTGCTCACATTACTCATCAGCCATGAAAGCACCATAGCATTACATCGATCCCACTGTTTCTTCTCAGAATCAACTGTATAATTTTCACGTTTGATGCTTCCATCAACAAATCCCAATTTATTCTTAGTCAACAGAGTTAATTCCATTGCTTTGCTCCATAAAGTGTAATTCTCCATACCTGTGAGTTGAATTCCAACTTGAACAGCTCCTGGTACATCAGAAGACGACAAGAACAGAGGATGAACATGGTAAATTTTGTTCGGCATTGATGCCTCCTCAGATCTGCAAATTCAGCTATCAATTGAAGCTACAGAATCACCAGGAATCGCATTCCATGCTCTGATACCATGACAAAATTGTTGAATGAATGAATGAGAAAGATGAAAATTGTTATTTCAACTTACAGTGCTAATATGTACTTATACAATTTCTTTGTAACTAACTAACAGAAAATATAACTAATAGCTAATGAACCAATAGGATATTGACAGCTGGATAACAAATAACTAACTACTACTTAACTCTTAACAACACTCTTATCATACTCTTCAATAAACCCCCCAAAAAAAATTTTGAAACAAAAATTCCTCTATCAGGTCATGGTCAAATCTCACAGTCGAGTTTTAAAACAGTCATCGCGGTCTTATTTGAGTTAGTGTGTCGGGGTCGGGTCGTATATCAATTATTGAGGTTGATTATCATTTCAGAAATTGTTTTCCTAAAGAATATTTTTTTGTCTAAAGCTAAAAATAAAAGATATTTTTTGAAAAATATTTTTTATTCACCAATTAAACATTAAAAAATATTTTTTACGCATTTATTAAACATGAGAAAATAAATTTAAAATCCACTTATTTTTTCTAAAAAAACATTTTATAGAAAAACATTGTCCTCCGTACCAAACACACCCTAAATCCCTATTTTCCCTATTATTATTAAAGATAAGATTGGTCGTGGTTGATTATCGCCGGCCATATATTATTTTCCCAATTGGTCCCACAATCAGCAAGTAGCAATTTATTAGAAAGCCATTAGGGCGGTTTATCCGACGGATAATTTACTACACGTTTTTTGTGATAGATAAATCGTATTATTTGTTTATATTTGTAACGATTCTCTAAGTGTTTTTGAAAATTAGAATTATTTTGGTTTTTCCCGTAAAATTTAAATTAAAATATTTGAACTTTCGATAACTAAGAGTTTTTAATTGATGAATTTTCTTTAAAGAATTAATAAAGTTGAATAGTTAAAGGGTCAGATCCATAATTTTTGAGTAACTTTTACATATAACAAACATAAAAATAACATTTATATATTATATCTACCGTTTGCATAATTGTTGCTCAATAGCAAATATAAATATGTATATTCGCTATACATATACAAAGAAAGCAATTGTATAATTTGTTATGCATATACAAAGAAAGTAGTTATATAATTCGCTATATATGTATGAAAGAAAGCAATTGTATAATTTATCTTGGTATGCATATACAAAAGATCAATTGTATAATCCGTGTTTGTATAAAGCGAGAAAGGGAGAAAGACAAAAGAAAAATTGGACAAGAGAAGATTGTGTTTATACAATCATAAGTGTATAAGACGAAAATATATGCATTTGTATTTCTATATACAATTTTCTCTCACTTTATACAAACACAAACACAATGTATACATTTGTGTTTGTATAAAGTGAGAGGGCGAGTGAGAGTGGCGAGCGTGATCTGGGAGAGTGGCGAGTGAGATCTGGGAGAGGGAACGAAAATATGTATATATACAATTTTTTCTCCCTTTATATAAATACATTTTATACATTTGTATTTGTATAAAAGTGAGAGAGACGGGCGAGACTGCCACTAAAAGAAGAGTGGTGAACAAGATTCCACCAAGAAGAGAGGCGGAAATAGCAATAGTTTGTTATGGGTGCAATTAAATCAAACTATGTTTATAGTATTCTATTTCATTAATAATTTACTATTATATACAATTTTCCTTAATTTTTTAGGGCAACTTTCACATATAGCAAAAAAAAAATCATATTTGTATACTATAGTAAAGTTTGCATAATTTGTAACGACCTGTTTAGTCGTTTTGAGCAGCAGATTTATTTCTGGAAAAACTGGCTAAGATTACGGACATCACGACGGACCGTCATAGGCACGACGGCCCGTCACAGATGTCTCGTTTCAGCATACTTAGAAATTCTGAAATTGGGTACTGAAAATCGACTCTCTGTAATCGGTGACGGACCTGCAGGACGTGCCGTCACATCCACGACGAGCCGTCGTAAGCTCCCGTTGCAAAACACTTCAACTCTTGAGAAATTGGTACGGGAAACGAGTCTCTGACCGTCAGGACGGAGGTGCAGGACGGACCGTCACAGGTGTGACGGGCCGTCACAGTCCAC
>NC_028638.1:36860389-36877745 GCF_001406875.1 Solanum pennellii
TTTGGGGAATTAATAGATGTTGATTTGTTTTATTTAATGAGTTTAAGTCTTCCGCATTATTTTCTGTTGATATATGTTAAAATGATAAGGGTTAGATTGGTTGGTTCGCTCACATAGGAGGGAAATTGTGGGTGCCAGTCGCGGCCCCGGTTTTGGGTCGTGACATAATTGCGTTCTATAGCAAACATATAACTGTATAATTCGCTATACATATACAATTGTATGATTCGCTGGCCTAAATTGTATAATTCGCTGGCCTATTTCATTGCAATTGTATAATTCGCTGTCCTATTTCACTGCAATTGTATAATTCGTTGGCCTATTTCGCTGCAATATCTGTATAAGATTTGCTTTGTATACAGTTGAATTGAAGTAAAATGTTTGTATACTTTATAATTATAAGTATATATGATGAAGATATATGTTTTTCTCTCGCTTTATACAAAAACAGAAACACAATTTATACACTTCTGTTGTATAAAGCGAGAGAAAATTGTATTTCACTGCAATTGTATAATTCGCTGGCCTTTTTCGCTGCAATATCTGTATAAAATTTGCATTTGTATACAATTGAATTGAAGTAAAATGTTTGTAAATTGTATAATTAAGGTATAGCACGAAGACATATGTTTTTAAATATGTATATACAATTTTCTCTTGTTTATACAAAACAGAAACACAATTTATACACTTCTGTCGTATAAAGCGAGAGAGGCGAGCTGAGGGAGAGTGGCAAGCGAGAACGGAAGAGTGGCGAGCGAGAGTTAGGGAGAGAGTCGACTGACAAACGTTTGCTAATAGGCACAATTAAATCAAACAGTAGCTACTCCATTTATTTTAAATTATTAATTTGCTATTATATACAATTATCCCAATTTTTTTATTCTCTTTTACCACTTGACCCATGAATTCAAGTAAATTAACTAAAAAGAAATTTATGATTCTTTTACTCATAAGTCAAACAAACTGCAGCTAAAATTTCTCGGAGAGAATCTCAGCTTCGACAACATTCAATTTACTGTTGTAGGTATTATTAAGAGCCTGTTTGGCTCAGCTTAAAAGCTGGTCAAACTGACTTAAAAGCTGGTTTTTGACTTATTTAGCTATTTGACAATACTCAAAACAACTTATTTTAAGTTAAAAAAAACTTATTTTAAGCCAAAAGTTAAAAGCTGGGGTAGGGGTGCTTTTTTTTTCCAGCTTATAAGCTGTTTTAAGTTGACCACATTTTTACCTTTTTGCCCTTAATATTTTTATACAATCTCCAAATTACCCACATAACCCTAACATCTCTTTCTTCTATTTTTCCCTTTTCACGTGTGGATGATAGACAATTACTATTACTAATGAATGAAAATAAAATAAATCTTAAATCTTTCAAGTGATCTATTCAAATTATATATTATTAAAATGTAAAATAAGTTGCACATATAACTTAAATAAAAATTTATATTCCTCTTATAAATAATTTGTGATAATAAAGAAATATGTGAATGATAGACAATTATTACTACCTATGGATGAAACTAAAATAAAATCTTAAATCGTTCTTTAATCTATTCAAATAATATATCTTTAAAATCTATAATAAGTGTATATTCCTCTTATAAATAATTTGTGATGAGAAAGAAATATGTGAATGATAGCAAAATATAATTATTTATGGCTGTAAAATATAAATTAATTAGCTTTTACTATGTTAACAACTTTTAAGGGTATTTCAGACATTTTGATTTAAAAAGTTGTTTATCAGCACTTATTTGCCAAACACATCAACAACTTTTTTTTTAACTTCAGCACTTTTATCCAAACACATAACTGCTTATTTTAAAAATAAGTTTCAGCACTTTCAAAAGTACTTTTTAAAAGCTGTTTTTATTAAGCCCATCCAAACGGGCCCTAAGCCTTAAATATCTCAATCTTTGGTTTAGTGGGATGAGTTATGAATAGCGGGTTAATAGGTACTTCCTTTGTCATTATATAGTTATCCACTTTAGAAGTAACACACATATTAAGATACCAATGATTATCATAGGTTAGTTACAATTTTAACCTTTAACTTAAAAAATTATGCAACTCTCCAAGTATAATAAATGTAATTTCTGGTTCAAAAAAGTATGCATTACAATTAATAGCACTAAAATTTTTCTAGAATTAAATAAGGGCATATTAGGAAAAAATTATTGTCCTTTCTTGATTTATTAAAATGAACAAGTAAATAGGGACAGATATGAAAGGAAATATGGACAACTAAATAGGGATAGAGGGAATATATATTAATTTACTACTCCCCCTCATTCCACATTGATTGATTTTTTTAGGAATTTTTCATTTTTCAAAATAATTTAATTATTCGTTTTTCAAGACTACTTTTAGAGTGTTTTTCTAATTTTACTTTTATTTAGATTTTCAATGTGATGATTTCAATAAATTTGATAATAATTAATTAGAATAAAAATGAAAAACTATATATAAATTTATATCTTCATCTACTTTTCTTAAAAGCTGTGAAACACCTAAAAAATTTAACTAATATAGAATGAAAAAAATAATATTTAATGGGAAAGAATTGGAATGCTTATTTAGTTGGAAATTATCGATTTCTAAAACTCTTTTTGACTATAGATGAAGATCTTTAACATTGAATAATAGTTAGTCAAATAGATAATTACGACGGTGATCATTTGAGTGGAATATGCATGCGGATTAAAATATTATAAATAAATTATGAACAACTTTTTTGGTTAGAATTTGGTTAGAATAATATTTTATTATGTTATTTATCTTTTTAATTATATTTATCCGTTTAACTGTAATACCCTTTAACTAAAAAATAAAAAAATATTAATTTATTATTAAATAAAAATATTATAATTTAAAAAAAAATTGGCCAGAATATTTAGCTCAATAAATTAATTGCTTCAAAGCGAATTTTAAGGTTAATTGAGGTGTGAGATGGTCTAATGATTTTAGGTGTATACTTTAATAGTTTTTTAAGTGTTTATGCCAAGAATGACTAGGGTAAATTGAGGTGAGGCTATTTTTCGCTGCTACTTCTAGATCCATTGCTATTTTTAGTATTATAATTTGAAAGTTACTACTTCGGTACAAAAATAGTGAAATATTCGGGTTATATAATGAAATGTCTTGTGAATTTTTTTACTTGCGAATAAGGTATATTTTATAAATTGAGACTAACTTTAGGCTTAAAATTTAGGAATGTGAGATTTGACATAATTAGCTAGCACCAAGATTTATGAAAATTTAACTATTGATTAGGGTGAGTTTTGGATCTAGGCTAGGCATATAGTAATATGAGTATCTACGAACTCATTTGCTTACGAATATGCACATCCGATAGATTGGAAAACTTTCGGAGGCTCTACGAAAGGAAAGGTGAAATCTTGAGCGTTCGTGACACGTGTTCGACATTCAAGGTATGTTAAGACTTCAAACTCTATTGAAGAACATTTTTCTAATTAACGATTAAAAATGGAATAGACCATAAATAAGGGCGAAAGATGGGGGTCTCGTACCAATGGTGTGATGGGCATTGGTACGAGTACCAGTGTTATAAAAGGGAAAGTCTATTAATATCGAATGTGAATTGTAGTATGAGAATGCCAAGCATATGGAGCATTAGTTGATATATTATTGACTTGATTTATTATGTGTGATTGTGTTCTTTATTGAACCCGTATACTTTTGATGACTGAGGTGATTACATATCATATTGATATTTGATTGAGATGCATCATCATCCCTTTCATTGATATCATATCGTGTACAACATGGACATGAGATTGAATATAAGTTGGGCACGTGGAGATTGTCCATGCTGAAGATGGTGATATATTAAGACTATAATTTGCGCACGTGGAGATTGTCTGTGCGGAAATTGTTTGATTTATGATAGTGCGTTGAGATTGTTCACACATACACATAGAGCTTCTTCGTGTCTGTATATGAATCTCGCGAGTCCTCATGGTCATGAACTCTCGATGTATTTCGGAGGAGTATAATGTATGTACGGTTGAGAAAGTACTTGATATTTTGAGGCATATCATTTCATGGTGTGATATTACATTGCATCTCATGACATCCTTAATTCTTGATGATTATATGTTTCATTGATAGTTGGAAAGTACTTGAAATATGATTACATCAATTTGACGAAACTTGACTGGTAAGTACAGATTTTATGGTGATTGGGACACGACCAATAATAGTTGATCAGGGCACCACTTCTTTTTAACAAGTGTACTTGTGGGTCTCTTTCCTAATTATCACACTTTCTCTCACACACTTTCATTTTCTCAAATTCTAGTCATTTCTTCTCTTGTATTTTTTTCTTTGCAAAACCTCTTTTTATTTTATTTGTGCAACTTTTTTTTACCAACGTTTCTCTAGCTTTTTTTTTTGTAGTTTTACGATCTCTCAATGCAAAAATCATATCAATATTACTATTATTTTGTTCTTTCACAAATTCACTTGGTTGACTCTTTTTTCCTATTGATTTTTGTATCCATTTAGAAAAAATGGATCTATAAAATTCTTATTTGAATACTAAATATTAAAAAAAATCAACAAGAAAATCTTCAACAGGAAAATCAAAATTAATTTAGCAATAATTTTTTGATAGACGCCAAGCAAGTAGAGAGATTAGCATATATATATATATATAAAAGAAAGATAATTGAGTGCTTAATATCATTAATATGTTATTATAAACATTAAGTATTCAGATACTCTTTTAATGGTTACATTAAAACAAAATCATATTTAACAATTAATAATTATGTGATTAAGATTGAAATTCCGAAAAATAAATAATGACTAATAAAATTAAATGGTATATTTAAATATAATAAATAAGATCAGTTAAATTTTAATAGCTTAATTGGTTGATTATAATTTTTTAATTTCACTATCTTTAGTTTCTTCAAACCAATCCAAAAAATTGAATTTAATATTTTCTAGACTTTAGTTTTTCCTCTAATAATGACATAGAGATAAATTAGACGTATTAGGNATATAGCTGGCAATTTTCATAGTTTGTTTATGATTTTTTTAAAAAAAACGTTATGTTGAGAGTTAATAAACAGGAAAAAGGTANGAGTATAGCTGGCAATTTTCGTAGTTTGTTTATGATTTTTTTAAAAAAAACGTTATGTTGAGAGTTAATAAACAGGAAAAAGGTACAAGTAAAAAGAAAGATTAAAAAAGAAAGAGAAAAAGTAAGAAAGTGAAATAAATATATTGTGAACCCATGATACAAATGAAAACCAAAAAGGCCCTCGTACTACACATTCTTTTTGTTGAAGGAAGCTGATGAAACAGGTCAAAGGAACAAGTTTTTATGAAGCTGTTTGCCAAGTTAGAGTTTGAGTTACACTAGGACTAGACTACTCAATCCTAATTTATGTAAAAGTCAATACTTTATACGACTAAAGCTGATGTAGTTGACTAGGATAAAGTGTACATAATAGATTTGTGTTGTATTAGGATTCCTAGTGTAGCTAGTATAGGACTCTTCTCCTATATAAGGAGCATGTAACTCAATCATTTTAATTATCAATACAATCCTTGATTCTTCATCCCTCCACAAGGAGGGTTTACATATCCAGACATGTTGTGTTTGATGAGAACACATTACCCTATGTGTCTCCAAGACAATCTCAGACTAACATTTATGTCTCACCTCACGTTGCTACTTTTGTTTAATCTTTCTATAAACGGCAGGCACATGATAATTATGATTCAGGGGAAGTACAAGCTGCTAGCCCACACATTACTAGTGATAATGCTGCTACACCTCATGTACTTATTGATGATGAGAGTATTATTGATCTCTCAGATGCAAGATCAGATGTTGAGGAACAGGTTGAGGTTGATGATCCATATAATAGTATTGACAGTCCAACTGCAGATTTTAAATCTGCCAGCAGAAGTGAGGAACAGGTTGCTTTTACAGGTCCAGTCAATGATGTACCAGTTGACCATCAACTTAATAATGCTATACTCCAGACCACTACCCTGATTGATATACGAGTTGAGGTACTTCCTGCACCACAAGGGCATCATACCACTTGTCACTTGTTGCTCGCAACAGCATAGAAATTGTGAGAGAACCAAATACTACTAAAGAAGCACTAAATCACCTCATTGGTTTGCAGCAATGCAGGAATGTGCTTTACATACTAACAAGACATGGATTTTAGTGCCCAAGTTTCCTGGTATGAACTTTGTAGGATCAAAATGGGTGTTCAAGACAAAATTAAAAGCTGATGGAACAGTAGATAGATACAAGGTCAGACTTGTGGTAAAGGGATTCTCGCAGCTTGAACGGATAGATTTTGAATAAACATACAGTCATGTGGTTAAAGCAACAACTATTAGGGTGGTTCTATCCATTGTTGTCAGTTCAAAGTAGAAAGTTAGACAACTGGATCTGTCAAAATGTTTTTCTTCATGGTTTCTTACAAGATGAGGTGTACATGAGTCAACCTCCTGGCTTTATTGATCCCCAGTATCCTCAGCATGTATTTCTACTTAAAAAGACATTGTATGGTCTTAAACAAGCACCAAGAGCCTGGTTTGATAGGTTTAGCATGCATCTCTTACACCTTGGTTTCATTTGTAGTAAGGTTGACCCTTCCTTATTTACTTTGCAAACTCACAAAGGCAAAATATTTCTCTTGTTATACGTGGATGATATTATTGTCACATGAAGTAATCCATCTCATGTCTCAGAGTTGGTTCAACAACTTGGGAAGGAGTTTGCCATGAAAGATCTTGGTCATTTACACTTCTTTCTTGGAGTTAAGGGTAAGTATTTTAATAGGTGCATCCATTTAAGCCAGAGTAAGTATGTTGCTGAGCTGCTAGACAAGACTGAAATGACTTTTGCAAAGGCTAGCCACTCCTTTGGCTCAAAAGCATGGTCTATGAAGCTGCGGGAAGCCTGGTTGAAGCATCAAATCACAGAATGATAGTAGGGAGTCTTCAATACTTGACTCTCTCAAGACCAGCTATTACTCATGCTGTGAATTTAGCAAGACAATTTATGCAAAATCCAAACAGTGCACATCTTCAAGGGGTGAAAAGAATTATCAGGTACATCAAAGGCACTCTGCGCTTCGGACTTAGACTTATTTCACAATCACCATATATGTTTGGGGAGGCTGTACCACCACTAGGAGATCAACTACAGGCTATAGCATCTACCTAGGTGCAAACTGTATCTTTTGGACCTCCAAAAAACAGTCCACAGTTGCTCGTTCAAGTGTTGAAGCTGAGTATAATGCACTTGCCTCTACTGCATCAGAGATGACATGGATCATGTATCTACTTAATGATCTTGGGGTATTACTTCGATCTTTACCTACACTGTATTATGAGAACATGAGTGTTTTATACACGACAATTAATCCAGTTATGCATGCTATAACTAAACATGTTGAAATGGACTATCATTTTGTTCATGACAAGGTGGCTAGAGGAAAACTTGTTACTCAATTTGTGAGATTTAAGGATCAACTAGCAGATATTCATACAAAAGCATGAACCAAAAAGGTTTTTACTGAGTTCGTCACAAGTTAGGAGTTACAATTCTTCCACTCACTAGCTTGAGCGGAAGTGTTGAAGGAAGCTGATGAAACAGGTCAAAAGAACAGGTTCGGTGAACCTGTCTGCCGAGTTAGAGTTTGAGTTACACTAGGACTAGACTACTCAATCCTAATTTATGTACAAGTCTATACTTTGTACGACTAAAGCTGATGTAGTTGACTAGGATAAGGTGTACATAATATTTGTGTTGTATTAAGATTCCTAGTGTAGCTAGTGTATGACTCTTCTCTTATATAAGGAGTATGCAACTCAATCATTTAATTATCAATACAATCCTTAATTCTTCACATATCTGTGAGAATTCTACACTTTTTACTATTTGCTTATATGTACTCTATATCTCATTTTCTAAGATATCGTTTTATAGAATATTGTATTTGAAAAAATTAAAGTCAAAATTTATGGTTTAAAAAATCTTCAATAGTTATATAAATATAAACATTTAATTAAAATAAAAATAAAATAAAAATATAAAAATTAGAATATGTCGTAAAACAAGAGGAAAATATAAGAATACTAAATAATATAGGATAACAGGTGGTGAGAAAAAATAAAATCTCTTCAAGTGTGTATTTCTCAAGGGTGAGCAAGACCCTTTTATAAGAGGTAGAAATCACTATCTTAACCAAAATACGTTAGTAATATTTAATTCTTAATTTGAATTAATACATACATTACGTTAGGTTGATGAAAGAAATCCATATTAAATGGATTTGTAACACTCCCCCTTGGATGTTTATAGATAATGTGCCTCGTTAAAATCTTATTAGGAAAAATTCAGTGGAAAAAATCCCAGTGAAGGAAAAAGAGTACACACATATATCTTGTAATAAGCCTTTAGTGTTGCCTCATTAAAAACCTTACCAGAAAAATCTAATGGGACAAAACCTTGGCCAAGGGAAAAAGAGTACAACGCATATTTACTCCCCCCGATGAAAAATTATTTGATATCTTGGAGACGCCGCATTCCAATATTATATCTTAGTTTCTCAAATGTTGATGTTGGCAATGCCTTAGTGAATAAATCTACAAGATTATCACTCGAACGAATCTGTTGAACATTTATCTCACCATTTTGTTGAAGATCATGTGTGAAAAGGAACTTAGGTAAAATATATTTTGTTCGGTCTCCTTTGATAAATTCACCTTTATTGAGCTATGCAAGCAGCATTATCGTCATACAATATTGTTGGAATCTTTGTTTGCACAGAAAGACAGCATAATTGCAAAATGTGTTGAGTCATTGATCTTAACCATACACACTCTCGACTAGCTTCATGAATGACTATAATCTCTGCATGATTTGAAAAAGTAGCCGCTATTGTTTGCTTCATCGAACGCCATAATATAATTGTACCTCCATATGTGAATAAATAGTCTTTTTGAGATCGGGCTTTATGTGGGTCAGACGAATAGCCAACATCTGCATAACCGATCAATTCTCACTTTGATGCATTAGAATACAACAATCCCATATCAACTGTTCGTTGAAGATATTTGAATATATACTTAACACCTTTCCAATGTCTTCTTGTTGGACATGAGCTGAATCTCGCCAATAAACTTACTGAGAAGCAAATATCTGGTCGGGTACTGTAGGCAAGGTACACTAGTGCCCCAATAGCACTAAGATATGGTGCTTCATCACCAAGAATCTCGTCATCCTTTTCTGGAGGTCGGAATTGATATTTATTTATATCAAGAGATCTCACAACCATCGGAGTACTCAATGGGTGTGATTTATCCATGTAAAATCGCTTCAAAACCTTTTCAGTATATGTTGATTGATGGATAAATATTTCATTTGTCAAATGTTCAATTTGAAGGCCAAGACAAAAATTTGTCTTACCAAGATCTTTCATTTCAAATTCTTTCTTCAAAGATTCAACGACTTTTGAAATCTCTTTAGGAGTTACAATGATGTTCAAGTCATCAACATAAACATATATTATTTACAAATTTAGATTTTGACATTCGTATAAAAATACAAGGGCAAATTGGGTCATTCTTATACCCTTTCTTTAGCAAGTATTCGCTAAGATGATTATACCACATTGACCTTGATTGTTTCAATCTTTATCAAACAACTTTCTTTTGAATTTTTGTATGCTTCAGGAACTTTGAGTGCTTCAGGGATTTTCATTAAAATATTGTGGTCTACTGAGCCATATAAATAGATTGTGACAACGTCCATTAGATGCATTTGAAGCTTTTCATGAACTGTCATATTTATTATATACCTGAAGGTAATTGCATCTATCACAGGAGAATACGTCTCCTCATAATCAATGTCAGGCCTTAAATTCTTGTGTCACCAGTCGTGCTTTATATCTTACGACTTTATCACTTTTTTGCATTTTCGCATAAAAACTCATTTGTGTCCTATTGGCTTAAAACCTTCAGATGTTCGGACTATTGATCGAAAAACTTCACGTGTTTCAAGTGAAGCCAATTTTGTTTGAATTGTTTCCTTCCATTTTGGTCAATCATTTCTCTGTCTACATTCATTGACAGATCTTAGTTCCAAGTCCTCATCTTATTGCATTATTTCAACTGCAACATTATAGGCAAAAATATTATTCACCACAATATTATTTCGATTTCACATTTTTATCGTTGAGACATAATTTATAGAGATTTTCTCATTCTCATTATTTTTAGGTAAATGGACCTCCTCTGTAGTGTCAACATTTAATATGTCTTGGAGTTTTTCATGAACAATTGCATCTCTATTATGACCATCTTGATCATTTATTTCTTTTCTTTTTTTGAGGATTTTTATCCTTGGAACCAATTGGTCTACCACGTTTTAAGCGTGGTCCAAACTCATTTGCTTTAACATTTTGTCCTATAGGGACATCAACTCGAACTTGAGCATTAGCATTAGCAACTCAAATATATGATTTAGTAACCCGTGAAAGGTTAGTAAATGCATCATGTAGTTGATTTGCAATATTCTGCAAATAAATTATCTTTTGAACTTCTTGCTCACATTGATTTGTCCGAGAGTCTAAATAAGACAATGAAAGTCAATTCCAATCTATCTCATTTCCCTAATGTTTTTGTTCTCCATCTAATGTTTGATATACTGATTCATCAAAATGACAATCAACAAACCTTGTCGTAAATAAATCTCCAGTTCTAGGTTCCAAATATTTTATAATAATACGATATTCATACCCAACATATATCCCCAACCTTCTTTGGGGAACCATCTTTGTGCGTTGTGGTGGAGCAATTAGAACATACACCGCACAACCAAACATTCTAAGATGGGAAATGTTTGTCTTCTGACGAAAAATTAATTGTAATGAGGAGATGTCATGATAACTCTATGGTCTTATGCGCACAGTGCTGCTGCATGCAAAATAACATGCCCAAAAACGAAACAAGCAACTTTGTTCTCATCAACAAGGATCCTGCTATCAATTGAAGACGTTTAATCAATGACTCTGCTAAACCATTTTGTGTATAAACATGTGCAACAAGATGTTTAATTGTTATTCCAGTGGACAAACAATAATCATTAAATTCTTGATATGTAAACTCACCAACATTATCAAGACAAATTATTTTTATTGCATAAACTTGAAATTGTGTTTTTAACCTTATTATTAGAGCCAACAACCTCGCAAATGTCATATTGCGAGTTGATAATAAGAACACATGAGACCATATTTTAGATGCATCTATCAATACCATATGATATTTAAATAGTCCACATGCAGGGTGAATAGGTCCGCAAATATCACCCTGTAGCCGTTCCAAAAATGCAGGGGATTCCACCCCAATCTTAGTCACCGATGGTTTGATAACCAACTTTCCTTATGAACAAGTAGCACAAGAGAATTTCTTTGATTAAAGAATATTTTGGTTCATCAGAGTATGCCCATAAGAATTCATAATTACTTTGCGCATCATATTATAACCGGGATGGCCCAACCGGTCAATGCCAAATGATAAAATCATTGGAATCAGAAAACCTTTTGTTTACTACGGTATGTGATTCAACTGTACCAATATTTGTATAGTACAACCCAGAAGAAAGTGCAGGCAATTTTTCATGCACAATTTTTTTCTTCGCATTTATTGTAGTAATATAAAGGTATTCAACCTTTCCTTCATTCGCATTCTCAACATGATAGCCATTTTGGCGAATAACCTTGAAACTTAACAAGTTTCTATGAGACTTACTACAATACAATGTATTATTAATTACCAATAATGTCCCTCCAGGTAGTAATAAAGTCGCTCTTTCAGAGCCCTCAATCAATTTTGTACTATCGAATATTGTATTAAAATATTCCCTTTTCATTACCAAAGAGAGAAATATTTCTTTTCTTAGTATCAAATGAGTTGTGGCACTGTCCAAAAGACACATATCTACACTACTCATTTTGAACCCAACTGAAGACTGAAAATTTTTATTTATCTTCATAAGAATAAAAATACATAATAAGAAGTACGAATTTAACAAAAGAAATCTTAAGTACATAAACTTTAATTAAGACATTAAAAATACATAAAAATATTATTCATTTCCTAGCTCAATTATCATTCTCAATTGTGATCCCCAAAGAAGTCCTCAGCTTCCAGATGAGTAATATCATCGAGCCCATCAAAAGTATCATCTTTCGATGCTAAGTTTGCCTCAACATTCTCATCATATTTTTGAGAACATCCATCCTGAACATCATCTTTGAGAATCAAATGTGACTCTACCTGGGTATTAGAAGAGGAGGCACCACATTAATTTTCTTTCCTTTGAAAGGAATTCTGATACAGCTTGATAAAATGCTCAGGTGCCCGACATTCATTTTTCTAGTGACCTTTAAGGCCACAACGATGACAGTGATCGCCTTTTCCTTTTGAAGGATTCTTTTGAGAACGTACATTGTTTCCCTTTTGTTATGACCACCACCGCAACGATTATTATATCATCTTTTGTCTTTGCCATGCTCGTGCACATTGTTATGACCCCAATTATTTTGTCTTATTTCCGACTGGTTGTGTGCTTCAACCGTTTGTGCCTCCAGTAATGGAGCACTTCCAGCGGGATGGGCTTCATGATTTTTCATGAAAAGGTCATTATACTGCTCAACCACCAAAATACTTGAGATCATTTCAGAGTATTTCTAAAAACCTTTTTTACGATAATGTTGTTGTAATATCATATTAGAGGCATNTAACCGTTTGTGCCTCCAGTAATGGAGCACTTCCAGCGGGATGGGCTTCATGATTTTTCATGAAAAGGTCATTATACTGCTCAACCACCAAAATACTTGAGATTATTTCAGAGTATTTCTAAAAACCTTTTTTACGATAATGTTGTTGTAATATCATATTAGAGGCATGAAAGTAGTTAGTGTCATTTCCAACATGTCCTCATCTTTTATAGTTTCCCCACATAATTTCAATTGGGAAGTTATTCTAAATACAATAGAGTTATACTCAATGACGATTTTATAATATAGAAACCGTAAGTGCATCCACTCATAACGAGCCCTTGGCAATACCGTTGCCTTGAGGTGGTCATACCTCCCTTCCAAACCTATCCACAATTCAAGTGTAACTTTCACTATTAGATATCCAACCTTCAGTCTTTCATCAAGATGATGACGAAGGAAAATCATAGCTTTCACTTTATCCTGACTTGATGTCGTATTTCCTTCGATTATACTATCATCAAGACCCTTAGCGGTAAGGTGAATTTCAGCATCAAGTACCCATGACAAATAATTCTTTCCATAAATGTCAAGTGCCACAAATTCAAACTTTGACAAATTCGACATGATGTAAACTATCATAAAATAATTTTGAGTTAATATTATGTTGTTGGTTTGTTTATTATAAATGACAAATTAATACTTTAAATACTAAAGTAAATGATGAGTATAAAATACATTATATGCATAAATATTAATGTTAGAACAAAAAAAAATCATGAAGCATTGAAATGGTAAGAGTTAAATATATTTTTAAGTATTTATTACTAGTTTCAATTAACATCAAAGTTTAGTAATAATTTCAAGTTGCATTTAATACAATATTATGTTTTTTATGACACACAATATATATGACAAGAAAATACTTACGAGTATTCTAATTATCATGCTATCATATTGCTTAGTATCAAGTTTAGAGTTATAAATTAGTAGCATAAATAACATAACAATATAAATTTGAAACGTATTGATTATTATGCCTAGTAAAGTATCATAATAAGACCTAAAGCAAATTATATATGCAGTAATAAAAATATGGATCAAAAATTTATGCAAGTCCTATTAGAGATGTAATATACACATAAATGTATACCTGACTCTAAAAGAAATTTGATTAACTTTTAGGAATTAATTTCGAATTAAGTAGGTCTCAGTTGGTTAAAGACTCATGCTGATACATGTCGTAAAACAAGAGGAAAATATAAGAATATTATACAATAGAAGAAGACACGTGGTGAGGAAAAATAAAATCTCTTCAAGTGTGTATTTCTTAAGGGTGAACAAATTTATAAGAGGTAGAAATCACTACCTTAACCAAAATACGTTAATAATATCTAATTCTTACTTTGAATTAATACATACATTACGCTAGGTTGATGGAAAGAAACCTCCATATTAAATGGATTTGTAACAAAATATTTTTAATTATATTACTGTGATATTTTCTTTGGAACAATCTCAAAGTAAAGTACAACCCCGCCACAATCTTTAAAGAGACTGGTTATTTGTTCGTATATTCTTTTCCTAAAAAGTAAAGTACAACTACCCACAATCTTTTGAAGAGACTGACGATTTGTTCGTTTATGCTTGGCTTACTACAAGTATTTCACTTTTTAAATATTATATTAGTAATTATAATAATTAGCACATTATTTTTATATGAGACTATTAAATAAATATTTAATATTTAAATTTTTTTAAAATATAATATAATATTTAAAATATATAGTATTTAATTTATATTATTTTTCTCGAACTCTATCCTCTATTTTAATCTCTAGTTATAGAATTTATATTTTTTTCAGACAATCAACTTCAACTAGAGAGGCTTATCGAGCGGATCGTAAAATTCAAGTGGAGCAAGGAATTAGGCAATATTATATACACGGGCTCCTCCTACTTTAGTTAGAAAGTGTTTGGCAAAGTAAAAAATGACTTAAAATTGTCAGGACCAAAATTGAATCATGAGTGGCGCCGACACTTAACATCCTAGGTGGGCAAACCAACAAATTTAACCCCAATACAATTCATAATGCGAAAGTTCAAACTTATTAAAGTTCTAATAAAAGAAACTCCTAGAGTCTAGTACATATTATCCTCAAAACCTGAAGTCGTCATATCAAGGGAACCTAATCTCCAAGTACTTAGGCTGAGAGTATCAAAGACACTAGAATAAATGAATAAACTAATTTATGTCCGAAAATTTAAGGACATCATTCCATGGCCGAAAGAATTCAACACGAGTTAGAATTAATAGCTCACCCTGGAGCCTGATGTGCATGAGACTGGCTAGAACTGAGGGCGAGTCAAAGTCGTTGGTATATTCGCTGCACTCTACAAAAAAAAAATAAAGAAAAACACAAGTAGGACAACATGTACTGAGTAGATATCATCGGCTGACTCAAAATAGTAAATAATATGCGTAAAGGAATAGTATAAAATCAAGTAGAGCACTTAGCAGGCGGAAAACAACAAGCAACATGAACAAGTGACAATAGCACTAAAGCAATTAAGTAATCAGTCACAATATCAAGAACACAGACGAGACTCATGCCTCCACACCATGCTCATTCAGAAAATGGATTATTCAAGATTGAGTAATTTAAGTTAAGTCAATATGTTTTCTTTAGTGTTACTGTGCCGGGATGCAACATACGATCCAATAATATTGTGTCAAAACGTACACTCGATCCAACAATTCCGTGCGGAACATGACATCCGATCTAATAATACTTTGTTGGAACATGACACTCGATTCAATAATACCGTGTCGATATGTGGCACCCGATTCAATAATACTGTATCGACTTGTGGCACCTGATACAAATATATCATGCCGGCTCGTGGAACCTGATCCAACCATATAGTTAATTCATTTGACATTCTTTATCATCTCTTTCCACTTCCTTAATATTTCATTAATCTTTCTTTATTCAAGACATCACTTTAATCGGACAAGTTCAAGATTATGAATTTCGCGGTCTTGGGATTATAGACCTATCACAACAACATATAAATAATCCAAACCACAACGACCAAGCATATAGAAAAATTCACAATATCACTCAATGACTATCAATCACTATTAAGAATCTATCTATCACATAGACTAAACCATAACCTACCTCCACCGAAGAGCCGAAGTCAAGCAAACTAATTTCGTCATGCTTTTCCTTTCTTCAATGACTCCAATTATTTTCAATCTATTAAATATATAATATCCATGAGTTAATGAGTCCATTGACACCCATATTACTATATGTCTAGCCTAAATCCAAAAACTCACCCAAATCGATAGTCAAATTCCTAAACTTCAGTACCAACTAATTTATCAAGTCCCATAATTCTCAAATTTCAAGCCTAAGCTTAAGTCCATATTCCTCCAAGTTACTTAATGTAATGATAATCATATCATATAATACACCTAATATTTAATTATCTATCTCAACATATCAAATCTTAATTCATAGTATGATAATATAAAATAATAAACTTAGGAAAAAATGCAAACCACTTATTACAAAACTAGTGGCACGCTAGCATCAACCAATTATGATTAATAGGTTAAGTTCATAATTTATTTAATTAAATTATCATATAGTCCATGGATATAAAGAAATTATAGGATTTAATAGTTATTTAATTATTAATTAGTTGATAATTATTAACCCTAAATAATTTTTTAAAAAAAAGGAGATAATAGAGTGTTGGCTGTGATTATTAATCAAATTTGAATTCTAATTATATGACATCATCTAATTTGACATTGTATTTTTATATAAAAAATTTAAAATTTGTAATCTACAAAGTTATTCAATTTTTACGCGATGGTAAGCCATTTTCTTAAAAAAAAAAAAGGTTGAATCCATCAGCATGTCGTTAAATTTGGCACCAATTTTCACTAAGACATCTCAAATAGATGTCTTAGACTTTGTTCATTTTAAACACCTTAAGTAGGGTCCGCTATGTCATTTTGACACCTTTTTGTCAATCAACTAAAATTACAAAGTGTGTGAGATGATGACTAATTAAAAGCTGACATGTGGCATTTGAATGTAAAAATAATAATTTTTAAAAATAAATTATTAAAAACAACTAATTTTTCAGGAAAAATAAATAAATAAAATTACATATTTTCTACCATCCCACCCCACCTTATATTACCCCACCCCTATCCCATCTGTCTTACGTCCCTTTTGCCTCCCCAACTCTACAACATTTTCTTGATTCTTCTTCCATTTCTTTTTTTTTTAAATCATTAGATTTTAGGGGTTTTTTTAATTGATTTCGAAGACTATAGATGACATTCTTCTAACTTTTTGAAAAAAAAAGTGTGTCTTATTCTAAAAAATCTTTTCAAAATTAGTGTGATGATTTTTAAAAAAATTTTGTTCTTATAAACGTTTTAAAATTAGTGTGATAGTTTTTTAATTTTACTTTTTCATATTTTGTAGGTTTTTTTATCATGAATTTTCATATTGGGGGGTGGGGGTGAGGGGGGG
>NC_028638.1:36878597-36906425 GCF_001406875.1 Solanum pennellii
GCCTTTGCAAGAGTTCTTGAAAAGTGTTTATCAAGTTGCAAAAACTACCAAAAAGTGTTTAGGAAAGTGTCTTTTGTATTGACAAGTCCCTTTCCTAAACATCTTGCCATTGGTTGGAAAGGTCACACTTTCTGACGCCATCGGGAAGTGTGCACCTACTTTCTGTACTATCTCCAGCTGGCAGTCGACTGGCTCACTCTCAAGAGAGCCTGGTACCTCTACTAGGTCCCTGGGTTTGTTTCATCTGCAATACTTCAAACAAGACACCTGCAATACTCAAGTAGAAAACCCGGTACCTTTATGAGGTCCCTAAGTTTGTCAAATCATCAAAACTACAAATAACAGAAACATTTGATATGTCAAAAGAAATATTTGAATTTCCTTTACAGACTAAAGTGAAAAATATTTCAGAAAAACCGATGCATAGCTATATGGGAATGATTCCACAATTGCCATTGTATGAGAGTTTGTGTATTCCTGATTTGCTTAATCCTAAATGTCTTCAAACTTTTGCTAATATCTTTTGGCCTCATGGTAATTGGCCTCATGGTAATCAGCATTTTGGGTATGTGCATTCCAAAAATTTTAATAGCTTAGTTGATTGACAACCTTATCTTTGAACAGTTCTATAGAATATTGATTTATTCATATGTTTTATCTCTTATATAAAGGACAAACTACTATTATTTTATTATAGTTATTATAATAAGTGACGGTTTAATTTCCCTTCCCATTTGTTTTATTTTCACTACCCCAATTTTAAAAATATGACATACAAGACTTAAATATGTTCTATAAATCGTATCAACTTCAGATGTTTCTATAAATATGTTCAACCTTTTTCATATGATAATACTAACATTATATGTTCGCTATTTTTTGCAGCAATTTGGTAAAATCGTATTCTAATCCACTTGTGGAATTGGATGAAATGTTTAAAAGGATGATTTTGGAAAATTTGGGATTAAAAAACACATTGATGAATTGTTGAATCCCAATTATTTTTTATTTAGATTTACACATTACAAGGGATCATCGATTATTAATGGAGATGAAAATAATAAAACTCCTGAATTGGGTGGCCACACAGATGGTAACTTCTTGTCTTTTATATCACAAAATGAAGTTAATGGATTGCAAATCAACAAAAATGGAGAGTGGATTGATGTCAACATTAAACCAAATTCGTATGTTGTTTTGTCCGGTGATTCCTTCAAGTGTTACTTGCTCAATTTATATGATACATTTCGTTTTTCAAAAGTCAAATAATTTAAATTTAAACTTGATATTTTTATTTCTTTTGATTAAGATACCATTTCACTGGTGCGAGATTCTTAAAAAAAAAAATTCTTAAAGACACTGACGCACTTAATAACATTTTTGGATAAATCAGATTAACATAGGTTAGAAGTTAGAACCACACATCATTAATTCCTTCAAGTAAAATTGAAAGTGGATTTTGATATTTGATAACCTATGCTGCTTTCTCCATGATAATCATAAAGTTATTTTTTAAATATTATTTGATTATTTTATAAATTTATTGTGTTATGTGGATGATTCATTAGAGTTATCCAACAATTAATTGGATTTATGTATTAGTGTTTCCAATGTGATAAAATTTCAAGGTGATATGAACCTTGATAATAACTATGTATAATTCCAAGGTGACCTTTGACTATGATATCTCAACACTATAAATAGAGATCATTCACCATTGTATGATACATTTGAATAAGAAGAAAAGTCCTCTTCTTATATCTATTTCTCTTGTATTCTTCTCTTTATGATTATAGTTTTATGAACTTGATTTTATAACACGTTATCAGCACGAGACTCTAGCCAATTGAGAGTGAGTTTAGTTTTTCTTTAGCTCATGTTTTGGTTGATCTCGTTATGAGAATCAAGATATTATTTGCATAAAATCAGGTATGTACTTTCTAAAATATTTTTATGATTTAGATTACAATAGTATTCAGCCACTAACAATTACCAGGAACCAAAGACATATACTACTATTGGTTAAATATGACATGCTATACAGAACTTCTTAACTGGAAGAAGGTATAAAATTTTATTAGCATGAGTTTCACTATTATTTTGACTGTTTTGAAAGACTCAAAGGGTGAGTCATGTTGTACTTCGGTCTATTATACTGTTGGTTAAGGGTAAGACGATGGAGTCAAGCCCCATCGTACCAAAAGGGTAAGACATCTGGTTAAAGTCCGGATGACATAATAAAAAAAAATATTTGACGGTAAGACGGTAGATTCAAGTTCTATCGCACCAAGAGGGTAAGACATCAATCTGAGTTTTGATGCACCATGATGATAAGGATTGGGTTCAAGTCCCTTAGAATTTGGCCTAACACGCCTTGTATGGATAATACATTGAGTTTGAGTCAATGCACCATAGTGATGAAATAATTATGACTAAGGCTTTTATGAAAAGCCTTGAAATTCGTCATATTGAACTTGCTCCATTCCTTGAAAAGAATGTGGTAGCAACATATGATAACTTTGAAATCCGATGCTGACTTGCTCCATTCTATCGTATGAATGTGGTAGCAGTAAATTATTAGTCTGAAAGATGACAAATGATTAACGATATGAAAAAGAGTGTGAAATGACGGAATTATAATAGTCATCGTTGTGGTAATTATAAAAGGAAGAACACTATGAGTTCTTCAAATAGTCCTTCAAAATGTGAAGGCAATTTTTATTATCAAAATGGTAAGAAAGGTCATTGGGCTTGCGATCTTGTCGACCCAATATTTGATAAGTTTTATAAATCCTCCATCAAAATAAAAGAATATAAAGTGGTGATGCACTTTATCTTTCAAAGTGATATTGAGGTATGTCATGGAAATATAATGAATTTATGAAGTACATATAAATGATTAGTCCATTCCTTGAAGAGAATGTGACTTGTGATGAGTATCGTGAATGCTCGACCATTCTATAAGAGAATGGGTCAAGATGTGATAAAATCATTATGAGTTGGATATATGCCACAACTCACCTCTATCGAAGGTTTGAGAAAAAAAATGATATATGACACATCTCATCTCTACGGGAGATTTGAGAGAAAGAAATAAATTTTATTTCACATGAACGGTCAATGTTCGTGTACGTTTATACGTCATGAATATTATGGTATGTTTGTTATGAACTACCGAAAGGGCAAAAAGAAAGAAATAATTCTTGCCTATAAAGGTTGTGGCCATGATCAAATACACTGTGTGACAATACAAATTTGTCATTGGTTGTGTACCTATGGTACAACAAAAGAAAAGCAAGAAACATGTCTTGCTCGTAATAATTTTAACCATGACAATAATGATATATTTTCTCCTTGAGGAGATGTTCACCATATGGATGGTGCGATGGAATATGTGATAGTACACAAAATTAATTGCAAGCTCTAACGAGTTGTGCTATTATCAGAGGAATAATATTGGGGTTGTAGTAAGTCTCAAAGAAACTTTTTAAGTTTTGGATGAATTAAAAAAGAAATATTGAGACGATAAATTATAAAAAGATTTAATATCTTTAAATTACTACAATCGAAGCGGGTTATAAATATTTATGTAAAAGATTACCTATTTTTTCCTCTTGTTTGTTGCACACAAACGTGGGCATGCTGATGGAATCAAATGCAAAAGTAAATTATAAGTGTACTAAATAAAGATTGGTTGGCATGACCGATTTACCATTCTAGTTTAAATGTGATGGCAAATTTAATTGAGAATTCATGTAGATTATATGATGAAGAAATAAAGATTGTTCAAGAATTCTCTTGTGTCGTTTGTTCTCCTCATAATATGATCATTGTACCAGCTAAGGTTGGGATTATAATTCCCTGAAGTTTTTGGGACATATAAAAAGGTGGATATGGGCCCATTCACCTGCCATGTGGATCATTTGCAACTATGTGACAGATGTATCTATGCGATGATCACATGTGCTTTGGTGTCAACTTACAAATTGGTGTTTGTAAGGTTGTTTGCTCGAATTTTTAAATTAAGAGCACACTTCCAAATTATGAAATTATATTGATAAATGCTGGTTGATTTAGCATAAAGTGTATGCCTCCAATTATAGCTAAATCATGGTTATGAGAACAAAACTCCCAAATAAGATTGGAATGAATGTTAGATTTTCTAACATTAGGGGGAGAGATGATTGACAGCTGAAAACTATGTGTGAGGTTAATTATGAATTATCTAGATCCTCGTTAAATAAATATGTGAACTTAAAGTTCAAGGGATAATTCAGTTGAATAATGTTGCAAATCAGTTTCCAGATGAATGCACTGACCCTATGATATAATTTAGTTGCAAATGCTCCAATGCGAAGTTCTTGAAGGACAGAGTCTATGATACGCCGAAAGCGTAATAGACCTATCGGTTTCAAATATAGAATTCCTTGAAGAAGGAAGGAGCAAATGATCAATATGGTCATGATAATGAGGCAAGTGCTATAAAAGAGCACATTGACATAACACTTCATAAAACCTCGAAAAAGGTTCAGGTACCTGAAAATAATGAAAAATGAAGAGATCTCGATAAGTTATGTCTTGTTGGAATCGATATCAAATAACCGTCGACGGTATCTTTGATATGAGGTAGCGCTCAATGATATAAATTGTGACGAGGATCTTGAATTCAAATCTGTCATAGAGTGGAACAGATAAATGATAGACCAAGTAATATGCACAATTCATGTATATTTTGTTTCACTTAAAAAAATGACGTTTTGGACTGGTAGTCCATAAATCAATGTATAATGTCAGTGGGGTACAAATAATTTATTATGCGATAGTATAACCGTAAGATATCAAATACGGTTTGTGCCTTGGGGCATAAATGTTTGTCGCAAAAATCCTGACATTATTGGAAATGTTTTCTCCTTTGGTGGATGCAATGAGGTTTGTTTTGATCTGGAAACATATGAAAAACTTGAATGCATGTAATGAATAATTGTAATGTCTAGCTAGACAATGAAGGTTATATGAAAATCCTTGAAACAATCGAGGTGTCTGAAGCATATAAGAGTTTGAATGAAACTTTTTAAAATAAAGCTTCAAGAATCCTTATATGGATTGAAATAGTCTAGGAAGAAAAGGGTACAAAAGAATGACCCTAATTGTCCTTGTATTTTATGAAAGGTCTTGGTAAGACAGAATTTTGTCTTGACCTACAAATTGATAATTTGACAAATGAAATATTTGTCTATCAATGCACATACACAGATATGTTTTGATGCGTTTTTATATGTATAAATCACATTCATTGAGTACCCCAATGATTTGAGATCGCTTGACATAAATGATGATTCAGTTTGATATCAAAAGAAGGATGAAGAGTTTCTTGGTGATGAAACTCTATATCTTGGTGCAATCAGGGCACTCGTGCATTTTGCTAACAATATTTGATCAGATATTTGTTTTGCAATAAATTTACTGGCAAGATTCAGTTTCTCCCTGATAAAAGGGCATTGAAATAATGTTGACCACATGACTGAATATCCTCGAAGGATCACAGTTATGGGTTTATTCTATTTTGAGGAATCCAAGACAAAATTGATTGGTTACGCAGATGCAGAATATTTATTTGATCCGCATAAAGGACAATCTCAAACACGCTATTTGTTTGCATATGGAGGCACAATAATATCCTAGCGACAATGGAGCAAATGTTGCTATACAGAAATAAATTCCTTCATGAAGCAAGTCGAGAGTGCGTCTGGTTGAGATAAATAACACACCATATTCAGGAAATGTGTGGTTTTTTTTGAAAAAGAATAACAAACCACAATGTAAGAAGATTGGAGACATCATCGCAAGAAATTGAGTGATGTTTTAATCAGGGGGAGTATAATACGCGTTGCACTCTTTTTTCCTTGACCGACGTTTTATCCCACTGGATTTTCCTGACAAGGTTTTTAATGAGGTAACAAATAATGCTTATCAAAAGATATGTGTACTCTTTTTCCTTCACTAGAATTTTTTCCTACTGGGTTTTTTCTAGTAAGATTTTAACGAGGCACATTATCTATGGACATTTAAGAGGGAGTGTTATAAATCTATTGTGTTATGTGGATGATCCATTAGAGTTATCCAACAATTAATTGGATTCATGTATTAGTGTTTCCAATGTGATAAGATTCTAAGGTGATATGAACCTTGATGATAACTATGTATAATTCCAAGGTGACCTTTGACTATGATATCTCAACACTATAAATAGAGATCATTCACTATTGTATGATACAGTTGAATAAGAAGAAAAGTCCTCTTCTTCTATCTATTTCTCTTGTCTTCTTCTCTTTATGATTATAGTCTTATGAGCTTGATTTTATAACAGATTATATATTGTAATGATTTGTTGTTAGTCAGATATATATGCAAACGTCCACTTCATACTAGAAGTATGCATGTTCACAAAAGTATTCGACTACGTCGTGTTTGTACATTTTTAGTTGAATAATGTATGCAATAAATGGCTACCTATAATCTGACAAAATTGAATAATGCAATAGTATGAAATTATTTTCCTCTTTTTTATAAATTCACTGAATATTAGATTGTCCATTTGCTTTCTTCATAAACTTATCTTATCATATATCTACATTTTCAAGGTGACATGAACCTTTGTAGATAACTATGTACCTATTAATTGGGCATTTATCATGGTGACCTTTGAGAGTGATATCTTAACACTATAAATAGGGATATCACTCACTATTTGAAATACACACTTGAATAAGAAAAATTATTTCCTCTATCTTATACTTTTTGTCTTCTTCTTCTTATATTCTGAGCTTTCTTTATAGTACTCTTTCAATTTTAATCCTTTTTCTTTTAATGTAAACATCTTTCTGGAAATAATTTTATTTTGTATAATAAATAAAGATATAATTTAAATTTTATATACTGACAACGTAAATTTATACAGGCATGGACAAATGGTCGATTGCATTCTCCTGTTCATAAAGTTGAAATGGCCAGAGAAAGTGATAGATATTCCATTCAATTATTTTCATTATCAAAACCAAGTCACTTCATCGAGGCACCAAAAGAACTGGTGGATGAAGAACACCCTTTGCTTTTCAAGCCATTTGAAATTCTTGGATTACTTGGGTATGGTGCCACAGAAGCTGGCTATACAGCTCCTCCCAGTGATCTTTTCAAGGCATATTGTGGTGTCTGATATGCTAATTGTGAATTTCTGACTAATGTTTGTTCCTATCAGAAAACCATTAATATATCTATCGGAAACCTCTTCAACGTATGATTCATATGTTTGAACTTTTGCAGTTAGGAATTCATATTTAATATGTACGTGTATTTTTGAACAAATAATAAATTTTAAATGGATGATTTTACTCTTTTATGAGGAAATGGTTCAACATAATCCTTTAGTATCTATATTATGTTACGTTGCAGGCGTTCGTAATCCATTTCGTTCCTCAATGCATAATGTTAACAAGTCATATAAAGAGTTAACAAGTTGTATCGTTGAGTTATTTAAGCCATAAGTAACTAACATCCTGAAATTTTAACTTAAGATTCGAACAATTTTTCATGTGTGAATAAGATTGTATCGAGTGATTCTTAAGTTCTCTTAGGTGTTAAGGTCAATTTTTGAGCGTGAAAATAATTTTGGATAGGAATTAAGGTTTTAATTAAAATGTTGTCATATTTATATTTGAAAAAACTCAAAGTTAAGGAACCCCTCACCCTCATCCCCACCAAACAATCTTTTAAAGAGATTGGCGATTTGTTCATATATTCTTGGCTTAGTACAAGTTATTTCACTTAAATTCTCTACATTAATTATTATTTTCTTAATACATATGTTAAATAAAATATGAGCAAATAAATAGAGATAGAAAAAGTAAAAAAATAAATTCACACTATACGTTTTTTTGTGATGGATGAAATGTACTATTTATTCAAACTTTTACGCGTCTCTACATTTTATATGACATCATTTAATTTAAATTATAGTTTTAAAACATAAATTAAAATTTGTTGTTTAAATTATTGTTATATGGTTATAAATTATTTTCTTATACATGCGGCACGCCACTAGGCCGTACACGTTTGGGGTTTTGAAAGATGACAAACTATTATTTCTTTATATTATTCCATTTCATTTTATAGCACATCAGTAGATTTGATATTGTATTTCAAAAAAATTAAATTTAAAATATTAGTCTAAATTTTTTCAATATTTATATCAATATAAATAATTTAATTAAAATAAAAAATGTATAAATTAATATATTTTTAAGGAAAAAGGAGAAAAAATACTCTTAAATTATGTAAACAAATAAAAATATCTTTCGTTTATAATTTGATTCAAAAATATCCTTATCGTCAAGACTAAAAAATGCTCATTATATATACACCAAAACATTTCCTCCTTTAAAAATATATACTTTTTGAGTCTTTCTTTCTTTAATTTCTCTTTTCTCCTTGTTCATAATCAATTAATGGCATCTACCAAATTAGTTAAAGTTCCCACCATAGATTTTTCAAATCATCAAGATCTGAAACCAAACACTCCACTATGGGAATCCACAAAAATTCAAGTTTTTGAAGCTTTGCAAGAATATGGTTGTTTTGAAGCAATTTATGATAAAGTTCCAAAGGATATTAGAGAGGACATATTTAGTATTTCAAAAGATATATTTGAATTTCCTTTAGAGACTAAATTGAAAAATATCTCAGAAAAACCAACGCATGGATATATGGGAATGATTCCACAATTGCCATTGTATGAGAGTTTGTGTATTCCTGATTTGCTTAATCATCAAAGTCTTCAAAATTTTGCTAATATCTTTTGGCCTCAGGGTAATCAACATTTCTGGTATGTTTACTTATTCTTTTTATCTTTATTTTCTTATTATCATTATGTTTTATTTTCGCCCTAGCAGAAGTGTTCAAAAGTACGACATTAGAAATTCTTAGTAACTTAATTGATTGACTATACGATCTTTCAAAAGATATTCTTAGTAGCTTATATATATATAGAAATAGAGATGAAAGTTTGTTTCTTAGATCTATTCTTTATCACTTTTTAAACAAAATAAAAATATTGCCAATAACATTAAAATATTTGAATGAAGATTTGGTATGAACTCACGATATATTCGATAAAAATAAATAAATAAAAATACAGATAAAGTTTGATGACGTGATAGAATTATAATTGATCACGTGTTGAAATGTTTTTGCAAAATCAGTGTTAAAAAATAATGGCATGAATAAACCTTTTTTTTAAACGACAATGAATTATTGAGACAAACTTTTAACGAATAACATAAATAAGTTTTTTCTGAAATTTCAATGACCGAGTCTTTTCCCATTAAAATATTTGGTACATGAGGTCACTGTTTAACAAGTGACAGTCTGATTCCCCTTCCTTTTTTTAAAAAAAAAAAAATACAAGACTTACCTATGTGTCTAAGTGGAAAAATTGTATAACTCCAAATATTTCTAAATATGTTTAACCTTCTTTCATATGTTTATACTAACATTATATATGCGTTAATTTTTGCAGCAATTTGGTAAAATCTTATTCTAATCCACTTTTGGAATTGGATGAGATGTTGAAAAGGATGATTTCGGAGAATTTGGGATTAAAGAATCACATTGATGAATTGTTGGATCCCAATTACTTCCTATTCAGATTTACACATTATAAGGGATCATCAATAGTGGAGATGAAAATAATAAAGCAGCTGGATTGGGTGGCCACACTGATGGTAATTTCTTGACTTTTATATCCCAAAATCAAGTCAATGGATTGCAAATCAACAAAAATGGAGAGTGGATTGATGTCAACATTTCGCCAAATTCTTATGTTGTTTTGTCCGGTGATTCTTTCAAAGTAAGTGTTAAGTTTTGAGCTAGTGTTATTATCTTGTTGAGAACTGTGTTGTTTGATTTTTCTAAAAGGATAATGCTAAATGACAAGAAACTTAAAAAATCAATAAGGTACTGTGGTATATGCTATGTTACCATTCGGGTTAATATTGTTACACCTTATTGGATTCTTCAAAAAANTGATTCTTTCAAAGTAAGTGTTAAGTTTGAGCTAGTGTTATTATCTTGTCGAGAACTGTGTTGTTTGATTTTCTAAAAGGATAATGCTAAATGACAAGAAACTTAAAAAATCAATAAGGTAGTGTGGTATATGCTATGTTACCATTCGGGTTAATATTGTTACACCTTATTGGATTCTTCAAAAAAGCATAGGTTTCAGAGCCTCTAAGATATTTGTTGGATCTTAAGTTTCTCGAATCTCTGAAAATATTGTCATGTTAGTGTTGATTATTTCCTGAAATGCATATTTTTGAAGGATCTGACATACTGAGTGATGTTCTGGAAGAGTCCAACCAAGACATTTTGTTGGAACTACATGCTCAATCTTTTCATGCAAAACTGAAAATGAATCTTGATATTTGCTGACCCTATGTTGCTCTATTCTCCAAAAATATTACTGCGAATATCTTTGTACTTATACAGGCATGGACAAATGGCCGATTGCATTCTCCTGTTCATAGAGTTGAAATGGCCAGAGAAAGTGATAGATACTCCATTCAATTATTTTCATTATCAAAACCAGGTCACTTCATCGAAGCACCAAAAGAACTGGTGGATGAAGAACACCCTTTGCTTTTCAAGCCATTTGAAATTCTTGGATTACTTGGGTATGGTGCCACAGAAGCTGGCTATACAACTCCTCCCAGTGATCTTCTCAAGGCATATTGCGGTGTCTGATATGCTAATTGCGAATTTATGAGATTTTTGATAGAACATTTACCGGAAATGCCTTGAGCGAGCCACCTCTCCAATGGGTTTCATTGGGAATTAGTGTTTTTGTTAGTAGTATGCATTTATGTTTGAATGTTGCAGTTGGTAATTCATGTTTAATTGGTTTGTGTTTTTTTGGAAAATATTTCCAATGGGTTCCGTTGGAAATTCGTATTTTTTAATAGTGTGCATCTTATGTTTGGATTGTTGGTATTGGGAATTCATGTTTAATTTGTTTGTGTTTTTGGGCAAATAATAAATTTGAAGCGGATGATTTTATCCTTTAAGAGGAAATGATTTAACGTAATCTTTAGTATTATTTGGTTTAAAAAAGGTATATCATATGAACAATTTATATTAAAGTTGCGATACAATTTTGTATTGGATTACGACATCTATCGGTTCTCATTACTTTTCAATTATATTTGCGACGGTAGATAACAAAATTCGCGTAGAGAAAATAATAATAAAGAACGGAAAATTATAGCAACAATCGATTTATTATTTCAAGTGCGAGTGTTACAATCTATGTGATTCCTCTGAATTCATCTTTTCAAATATAATTCAAGGGCTTTGAACCTTGATCTTGAACTTGAGATTTATCTTGATCTTGAACTTGAACTTGGAGTTGATCTTGACTTGAGCTTTATGTTGAACTTTATCTTGATCTTGAACTTGAGTTTTATCTTGATCTTGACTTCTAGTTGAATTCAAGAGCTTCGAGCTTCATCTTGAATCCGGCGGTCGGTGTTGATCTTGATCGTTCTTGAACTCTTGAACTTGTACAGAAATCTGCAACTTTTGATCCACGAGCTTTCTCTACCTTCTTGTTAAAATTATTGGTCCTCCTTTTCTGAATTATGAGACCTCGATTTAAAGTTTTAGAATAGAGGAGTTGCGATTGGAATAAGACTTCCTTCGCCAATCAAATTTAAGTGACATAGCATATGAACTTTATGAAGTGAGCTTTAATCAAATTCATATTTAATGAATTTAAATAATAATTCAATTATATTGATCCATAATATTTATTTGGACTAATATATTTATAAATTATATATAATCCAGATCATTTAATAAATTTATATTTAAATATATTTTAAACGATTACAGCGACATATGTGATATTTCGAGATGTAATCAATTTTTGAATATGATTTTTTAATATTTTAATATGTGTTACTCACTCCATCCAACTTATTATGTGGAAAATGTGGAAATTTAACTCAAACAAAATTTTACTATATTTTTTAAAATATTTTAAATTATTAATTATTGTGACTTATAGTACTTTTAATAATTAATACAATTTTTAAATAGCATATGTTATTTCTTCTGACCCAATTTTTGTGGCACATGTAAATTTTGTGAGTCAATCAAAATTTTAATATGTTTTTAAATACTTTAAGTTGTGATTTATAGTACGCTTAGTGTAATTTTAAACAATATATGTTACTCCCTTTATCTCAATTTATGTTGTACATGTGAAATCTCGATAGTTAATCACATCTTAATATATTTTTTTAGAATATTTTAAGTTATTAATTATTGTGATTTATAACATTTTTAATGTATTTTTAGTCTCAGTTATGCAGTACGGATGAAATTCTAGAGTTAACCAAATGTTTAATATTTTAAGTTCTTTTTAGTACTATTTTTTGATATAAAATAAAAATAAGAAAATTAAATTAAAATGAATAATATACTAAAGGTAAATAAAGGTTGAAGGAGAAGGAAAAACCAATCAATCAACCAACTGACCCTAATGTCATGTCCCGCCAATTCTCAGTAAGATTTTGCATCCAAATAGGGGCGAAAAAGTCTAGAGTTATGGAGAAGTTTGTAGAAAACTCTAGAAGCTCCTAGATCTTTCTAGAAGGCTTTGGAGAGTTCTAAAAGGAAGACTAAATATTTTCTAGGAAAACTTAGGAAAATCCTAGAAAGTGTAGAATTCTCTAGAAAGGGTATCAAAGTGTAAATAACTTAGGGACTTGTAAGTAATTATAAATTACACTTTAGCCCCTAGGAAGTAGTATAAATAGGAGACTCTCATTTGTAAATCATCCAAGAAAGTTGTAAGAAATCTTCCAAGTAGTAAAAAGCCTTCTTCAAAATTCTCTAAGTATTTCTTTTCATTCTCTTAGAGATCTCAGTATAAAAGGGCTTACTTGAGCTTATAAGATCGTGAAAGATTCGTGAGTAAGTTGTCAAGTGTCACACGAAGCTTTAGCGAGAACTTTAAGTCCGTGACAATGTGGTATCAGAGCGAAGGTTTGCACTAAGGGAATGGCTGACGAATGAGACGTAAATGCCGCTAGCACCACCAACATCAGGCTAGATGGTGGGGAAGAGTGGATCGCAAGGGTTGAAACGGCAAGGTAGGCCATGGAGATATTAGGCCGGCGTTTGAACGTGGTTGATGGAAAGTTCAAAACCCTTAAAGACTTTACCCTCGAGGAGACCGAAAACATCCGTAAGGAATTGGAGGGACGTCAGCGGGCCGAGTTTGACATGAAGAAGGTTATCACTTCCTTGGAGTGTCGACTCATGGAGGCGTTGAGCACGATTGAGACTATGAAGGCCGAGATAAAAGCACTCAAGGAAGGCGTGGAAGTTAGAGGATCATCGTCACTTGACCAAGATAGGAAGGCCAAAGTCGAGGCTCCCAAGCCATCTATGTTCAAAGGCGCCCGTGAACCGCAAGAGGTGGAGAATTTCCTGTGTCACTTGGAGAATTACTTCAAGTGTAATCGAGTGAAGAGCGACGAAAACAAGATCACTTGTGTTGTATCTTTCAGAGATGGCCATGTTGTGGTGGAGGCGTAAAGAGTCCGAGATAGGGTAGGGGTGTTGCACCATCAACACTTGGGAGCAATTCCAAGAGGAGTTCAAGAAGGCATTCTTCCCTAACAACGTCATTTATGAGGCGAAGAACAAGTTTAGGGAGCTGAAGCAAACCGGTAGCATATGCGCATATGTGCAGGAGTTCACCACCCTCACGCTTCAAATTCCTAACCTCACGGATGATGATATGTTGTTCCACTTCATGGATGGGCTTTAAAATTAAGCCAGGACGGAGTTGGAACACCGAAAGATCAGGACGATTGATGAAGCCATCACGCAGGCCGACACTTTGACAGACTTCAGGCATGAAAAGCCTAACAAAGCCGGAGGAGACGAAGTGAGAGTTAGTCATGACCATGGCGGGAGAGATCATGGCAAATGCGAGGAGCAGCGGCCATATCCTAAGGAGCATGATACCTATAAGTCCGATGGCTAGAAGTTTAGATATCATGGAAACACACAGAGAAAGAGGTTGCCAAAAGAGGTGGTTGCTTTATATGTGGTGGGTCGCATGGCTATGAGAGGTGCCCTGAACTAAAGAGCCTTGGTGCTATCCTGCGAGAAGGAAGCACATGAGCAAGAACAAGGCGTGAAGACGACGCAGTTGGGCTTGATGAACTATGCGGAGCTATCACCAAGAAACAGAGAAGCCGAGAGTATGCCGCGCGCAGTTTGTCGACATCACGATCAATGAAAGCCGCCGAGGCGCTTGCCTCATAGGAAGGAGGTAGATCATAAGACCAAGTTAGAATAGATAAAGAAACAATTGAAGGACTTGCGCGAGGGCATTGATCGAATCAATGGACTATTGATCCCGCGTACGAGAAGGCAAAACCCGGTCGCCGATGCGGTGACGATGCGACGCGGTTGTCACATCAATAGGTGGGGGAGAGTGTCACGTCCCGCCAATTCTCAGTAAGATTTTGCATCCGTATAGGGGCAGAAAAGTCTAGAGTTTTGGAGAAGTTTGTAGAAAACTCTAGAAGCTCCTAGATCTTTCTAGAAGGCTTTGGAGAGTTCTAGAAGGAAGACTAAATATTTTCTAGGAAAACTTAGGAAAATCCTAGAAAGTGTAGAATTCTCTAGAAAGGGTTCCAAAGTGTGAATAACTTAAGGACTTGTAAGTAATTATAAATTACACTTTAGCCCCTAGGAAGTAGTATAAATAGGAGGACTCTCATTTGTAAATCATCCAAGAAAGTTGTAAGAAATCTTCCAAGTAGTAAAAAGCCTTCTTCAAAATTCTCTAAGTATTTCTTTTCATTCTCTTAGAGATCTCAGTATAAAAGGGCTTACTTGAGCTTATAAGATCGTGAAAGATTCGTGAGTAAGTTGTCAAGTGCCGCACGGAGCTTTAGCGAAAACTCTAAGTCCGTGACACTAAGCTCGTCAATCTTCGAAGAGAATTCTAATGTAAAGTAAGTTAACTAATTATATAACAAAAAGTAAAAGTATTGAGAGGCAAAACAAAAAGGAAAAAATCAACTAATCTATTGTACAGAAATGCCCCAAGTACTACTCCAAGCTCCTCAAGTTATTCTCTTTTTGTAAGTTCTAATTTTAAAATAAGTTATATAAAGTAAGAACATGTGAAATAAAAAGGGGAAAAAGTAACAATAAGATTTAAAAAATAACAACATTCGTATTATATGTTTAGTTTTTGACCCAAAATTCCATCCAACACGATAATTAAGTTCCTAATCTTGATGTCAATTAAGACGTGAACTCCTATATTTTCAAATTTCAAGCGTAAGACTATATCTTAATTCCTCTATGAAATTTCCCACAAAATTTTAATGTCTGCCAAATTATTTTGGGACGTCCAACAATACTTGTCTATGAAATCAATGGATAAATTTACACTTAATTCCTTATTTATCGTTATTATTAACAACATGATTTCTCTGTTATATTTTTCAACACATTATACTTATTATATTCAAAGGATAATATAGTAAAATTATCCTTTTATTTATAGTTTATTAAGAAGTGTGTCAAATCAATTGTAAACAACTATTGTTGAACATATGGAATAATAAGGAAAAATTAGCAATTAAGAGTAAAATTGTTCATATAATTCATAAAATGAACAAGTATTACCGAATATTTTAAAATAATATAATAGATAACTATTATTAAATGAAAGGAATAAAAATTGTAATATATGTTTATATGAAACTTTCAAAAAGTTTTTTCTCTTTTTAAATTAATTAATTGAGAATATTGAGAATATATAAGTAAAAAATTTNTACTCCACTATGGGAATCCATAAAAATTCAAGTTTTTGAAGCTTTACAAGAATATGGTTGTTTTGAAGCAATATATGATAAAGTTCCAAAGGAAATTAGAGAGGAAACATTTGATATGTCAAAAGAAATATTTGAATTTCCTTTGGAGACTAAAGTGAAAAATATTTCAGAAAAACCAATGCATGGTTATATGGGGATGATTCCACAATTGCCATTGTATGAGAGTTTGTGTATTCCTGATTTGCTTAATCCTCAAAGTCTTCAAACTTTTGCTAATATCTTTTGGCCTCAGGGTAATCAACATTTCTGGTATGTTTACTTATTATTTTTATCTTTATTTTCTTATTATCATTATGTTTAAATTTGAGAAAAAAAAGATAAATATACTCTTGAATTATCATAAATGGTATGCAGATATCCTCCATCATATTTTTGGGACATAGATATTTCTACCGTTCAAAAATTAAAGCATATATACCATTTATACTAATGGATATAGACGTGTTATAATCTTATCCACTACCCCAATATTAAATCGATGGATAAGATTCTGCCAAGTTTCCAAATTTAATCTTTCGATAAAGTGAAGGGCATAAATGTTCTAGCTTTTAGATGTCAGGGACATCAATGTCCCAAAAGTATGATGGAAAAAAAGTATGACGAAGGGTATGTACATACTATTTACGATTATTTGAGGATATATTTATCTTTTTTCCCTTAAATTTTAGCCTAATGAAAGTGTTCAAAAAATATCACATTAGAAATTCTTATTAGCTTAATTGATTAACTATTTGATATTTCAATAGTTTTATCGAATGTTGACTAACACATACGTTAATTTTTTCTTTGAGAAAAACAAAATAGGAGATTATAAATGGAAGTTTCCTTCTCAAATCTATTTTTTATTGCACCGTTTGAACAACATTAAAATATTTGGTATAGGTAAGTCATGATCTATTCAATTGAAAAAATTGGAGAGTAGAAATAAGCCACTTTCTCGAATCTATTCATTATCNCACTCCACTATGGGAATCCATGAAAATTCAAGTTTTTGAAGCTTTTCAAGAATATGGTTGTTTTGAAGCAATATATGATAAAGTTCCAAAGGAAATTAGAGAGGAAACATTTGATATGTCAAAAGAAATATTTGAATTTCCTTTGGAGACTAAAGTGAAAAATATTTCAGAAAAACCAATGCATGGTTATATGGGGATGATTCCACAATTGCCATTGTATGAGAGTTTGTGTATTCCTGATTTGCTTAATCCTCAAAGTCTTCAAACTTTTGCTAATATCTTTTGGCCTCAGGGTAATCAACATTTCTGGTATGTTTACTTTAATGTTTTCATCTTTTTTTTTTTTATTTTCTTATTTTCTTATTATCATTATGTTTAAATTTGAGAAAAAAAATATAAATATACTCTTGAATTATCATAAATGGTATGCAGATATCCTCCATCATATTTTTGGGACATAGATATTTCTACCGTTCAAAAATTAAAGTATATATACCATTTATACTAATGGATATAGACGTGTCATAATCTTATCCACCGCCCCAACATTGGATCGATGGATAAGATTCTGCCAAGTTTCCCAATTTAATCTTTCGATAGAGTGAAGGGCATAAATGTTCTAGCTTTTAGATGTCAGGGACATCAATGTCCCAAAAGTATGACGGAGAAAAAGTATGACAAAGGGTATGTATATACTATTTACGATTATTTGAGGATATATTTATCTTTTTTCCCTTAAATTTTAGCCTAATGAAAGTGTTCAAAGAATATCACATTAGAAATTCTTATTAGCTTAATTGATTAACTATTTGATATTTCAATAGTTTTATCGAATGTTGACTAACACATACGTTAATTTTTTCTTTGAGAAAAACAAAATAGGAGATTATAAATGGAAGTTTCCTTCTCAAATCTATTTTTTATTGCACCGTTTGAACAACATTAAAATATTTGGTATAGGTAAGTCATGATCTATTCAATTGAAAAAATTGGAGAGTAGAAATAAGCCACTTTCTCGAATCTATTCATTATCACACCCCTAAACAAACAAAAGTGCCGATAACATTAAAATATTTGGTATGAAGTCTCGATCTATTCAATAAAAACAAATAAATAAATAGCAGACAATAAATAGTATCTTTCTCGAATCAATTTCGAATTTATTTTTTATCACATTGTTTAAATAAAATAAAAATTATCAACAACAACGTTAGAATATTTGGTATGTGTTACGATCTAATAATTGTAGAAATCCAGATATAAATCTGACGTCTAGGATTAGAGAAATCAAAGATTATATTGATGAAAAATAATGTCGAGTTACAAGCTCCTTATATGGAGAGAATTGTAGAGTCCTAAGTTAACTATAATAGAATACTACTACAATACATATTACTACTATAATAATAATAATGCAAATCCTAGTCGTAATATAATTCTAATCGACTTCAACTAGTAAAATAAGTAAATAAGTAGCAGTGTGTCTAATCATAGTATGAATCTAATTCTACAGCAGTGTTGTAAACTCGTCAGTCAGTTTCGTTGGACATATTTTTTTGACATGTTCCAATCGTCTGCTTCCAAACACTTGTTGTAGACACGTTAGTCAGTTGCATTGGACCTATTCCTTTGACATGTTCCAATCGCCAGCTTCCTTCTTCTTCAACAATAACAATAAAAAAATAAAAAAATATTTGATATGTATCACGATTTAATAAGCGAAAGTTTGATTCCGCTTTCCCATTTTTGTTTTCACTATCCTAGTTTTAAAAATAAAATAAAATATAAGACTTAGTTAACGTGTCTAAGGCCTCATTTGTTTGCACTTAATGGGGAGTCTGAATCTTAATCAATCAGATTCGCCTCATTCAGTGTGTTTGTTTTTTTATGACTGAATCTTAATTATTCAGATTCAATTCATTAAGTTTGTTTGTTTTATTTTCTTAGAAGCCTCTTAATGAGTCTGAATACATCTGAGTTAATCAGATCTGTAACACACTCTTAAGACCATTCAGACTCAAAAGTAATTCCTATCTTAATTCAACTACATCACAAAAACTCATAAAAGTTTTTTTCTTATTTAATTAATGTTAATTACATGCTTACCTGTTATAATTTCCTTTATTTTACTAACTTAATATACGTCTTTTACTTTCATAAATTAATCAATATATTTGAATTGATAAACACTTCATGATATAATATTTAGCACGATTCCAGAAAATAAGAAAGTATTAATTAGTTGATCGATAACAATAACAAATGTGCATTATAAAATAAAATGTTTTCATAAACATTATATTACTATTCTATATAAACTATTTTACATTGCATTATATTAGATTGTCAAAGTTTTTGAGTGCAAAAAAGAATAGTCATATATTAGTGATGTAACTTAATGTTAAATTCTTAATAGATAAATCATATGACCTATTCACGATAAGAATGTTCAAAAAACTATTTTTTATATAAAAAACTATTTTACTAAAATGAGGTTTTTATAATATTTTATTGATACATCGTTTAATTTCATATGTACTTTCAAATATTAAAAACAAATTGTCTCAATAATTCAGTTTTCATATTCAGAGAAAATATCTTAATATTCAAATGTTTATTCAGATTTACACATCTAGATCTTAATGCATATTCTAATATTCAGATATATATTCAGATTCAGACGTATTAATCTTAATAGAAACAAATGAGGCCTAAGTGAAAGAATGGTATCAACGTGAAATGTTTCTAAATATGTTCAACCTTCTTTATACGTTTATAAACATTATATGTGTATTATTTTTTTGCAGCAATTTGGTAAAATCTTATTCTAATCCACTTGTGGAATTGGATGAGATGTTGAAAAGGATGATTTCGGAGAATTTGGGACTAAAAAATCACATTGATGAATTATTGAATGCCAATTACTTCCTATTTAGATTTACACATTATAAGGGATCATCAATTACTAGTGAAGATGAAAATAATAAAGTTGCTGGATTGGGTGGTCACACAGATGGTAACTTCTTGACTTTTATATCGCAAAATCAAGTCAATGGATTGCAAATCAACAAAAATGGAGAATGGATTGATGTGAATATTTCACCAAATTCTTATGTTGTTTTGGCTGGTGATTCATTTAAAGTAAGTGTTAAGTTTTGAACTAGTGTTACTATCTTGTTGGGAACTGTTTTGTTTGATTTTTAAAAGAAAAATGATAAATGGTCACAAATTTTTAAAGTCAATAATATCTTTTTTGTTTTAACGTAAATAAATTGATGAAAAAAATTAATTTTTAATTAAAAAATATTGAAGTTAAAAGGGTAAAAATGCTTTAAATATAGTGTGAATTATATTATTTTATCATTCTAATCAAAATTTGTGGCCAATATTGTTACACCTTATAGGATTTATCAAAAAAGCATAGGTTTTTCAGAGGCTCAAGATATTTGTTGGATCTTATGTTTCTCGAATCTCTGAAAATGTTGTCCCGCTAGTGTTGAATTTATTATTTTCTGAAATGCATATTTTTGAAGGATCTGATATATGGAATGATATGCTCAATATTTTCATGCAAAACCGAAAATGAATTTTGGTATTACTGACCCTATTTGTATTGTTCTACTCTCCAAAAATATTATCGATCGCGTCTATCTTTGTATTTATACAGGCTTGGACAAATGGTCGATTGCATTCTCCTCTCCACAGAGTAACAATGTCCGGAGAAAATGATAGACTCTCCATTCAATTGTTTTCATTATCAAAACCAGGTCACTTCATCGAGGCACCAAAAGAACTAGTGGATGAAGAACACCCTTTACTCTTCAAGCCATTTGAAATTCTTGGATTATTTGAGTATGGTACCACAGAAGCTGGCTATACAGCTCCTCCAAGTGATCTTTTCAAGATTTATTGCGGTGTTTGATATGCTAATTGTGAATTTCCGCTTCAATAAGCAACTTTACTAATGAGTTTCGTCTGAAATTCGTGTTTTTTTTAAGTAGTATGCATTTTATGTTTGAATTATTGCAGTTGGCAATTCATGTTTAATTTGTTTGTGTTTTTTTGAGAAAATATTTCCATTGGGTTTCATTGGAAATTTGTGTTTTTTCAAAAGTAGTGTGCATCTTATGTTTGGATTGTTGGTGTTGAGAATTCATTTTTAATTTGTTTCTGTTTTTTTTGGGCAAATAATGAATTTAAAATTGATGATTTTACTCTTTAGTGAAAATGATTCAACGCAATCTTTCAGTATTATTTGGTTGAAAAAAATCTCATATGAATGATTATATTAAAATTGTGATATAAATACAATTTGTATTGGATTATGACATCTTTCCATATTCATTACTTTCCAATAATATTTGTGACACATGTGATATTTTATAAGTTAATTAATTTCTGAATATTTTTTTTAATATTTCAATATATTTTGAGACTTAATCAATTTTATTATGTTTTTTTCTAAATATTTTAAATTATTGTAATTTATAGTTCTTTTAATAATTAATACAATTTTAAAATATTATATGTTATTTCTCGTGACCCAATTTTGTGGTACATGTAAATTATTTGAGTTAATCCAAATTTTAATATGTTTTAAAATACTTTAAGTTGTGATTTATCGTACGCCTAATGTAATTTTTGAATAATATATGCTACTCTCTTTATTCCAATTTATGTGGTACATATACAATCTCGATAGTTAACCACATCTTAATATATTTTTTAAATATTTTAAGTTATTAATTATTGTGATTTATAGCACTTTTAGTTTTTTTTTAATCTGAATTATGCAACACGGGTGGAATTTTGAGAGTTAACCAAATGTTAAATATTTTAAGTTCTTTTCAATAATATTTTTTAATATGAATACTATATTTTCAAGGACATATCGCATGTCACGATGGATACTATATATCGACGGACGTATCGCACGCCGCAATGGTTACTATTATCGAGGATCGTATTGTATGCCGCGATGGGTGCATGGACAGATATGTCCCTCATGGGTCCCAAACTGAGAGACAGCAAGTGTGTATCATTAGGTCAGACATGCATCACTATACTTGACATTGCATTTCATTGCATTGCACTTCTTTGTTATTGGCGAACTTGATTTTGTGTGCTGCTGATCTTGTGAATGTCTTTCCGTGAAACTTGGTGGAAGATATGCAATTGTCAAAGTGTTGTTGTTGAGGATATGTAATTTGTCTAAGTGCTGTTGAACTATGTGCGTTGTAAATTCTGAGTTGTTAGGTTGGACTGGGTTTTATGCAGGTTGTAGCAATGGAGGTTCGGTTGGGGTGGTAGGAGTACTCGTATTTCATCCCCTTAGCTTGTGTTTAGAGGTTTACTTGCTGAGTACCGTGTGGTTTAGTACTCACTCCTTGCTTCCACAATTTTTCGTAGGTCACTAGCCCGGACCTTTGTGATATATTCTCTTATTTTCTGAGGCTTTTTGGAGATTTCTGAGGTTGTTGTTTGTCATCTCAGCAAATCTTCTTACTCCTATTTATGATCTTGTTTTACTTTAGAAACAATGTCATATGAGACTTATATTTCCTTTTGATTTAATTGTAATATTTTAGAGGCTTGTTCACGTGACAACCAGGTTTTAGGGGTATAACTTAATTTGATATTAAATTTTCCGCATTTTATTGTAACAAATGAGTTATAGACTGACTTGTCTTGGTAGGGTAAGACGAGTGTCATCACGTCTATTTTTGGATCGTGACATTAACTTTCATGTTCTTGGGGTTACGTTGTTCTTCCTCTTTAGTTTGATTAATTTTAGTTAAACTTATGGAGTTTATGTGGACTCTATATGACTCCGCATTTAAACTTACTTCTGTATCTTTAAATATCTACTTTTTTGTTAGTTGATTAGTATTAGTGGTTTTTCCATCGGGGGTTAGTGTGGGTGTCAATCACAACGGCTTGAATTGTAACAAGTAAGCATAAACAAATTCTAGATTTATGCAATTGCGAAATTCTGACACTACAAAAGAATACATAAATTATGGAGGTTTATTATAGGATCAACTTAAACCCCCAACAATTGTATCAAAATACGAAGGTTCGATTAACCCCTACAATTTTGGTATAATTTGCAGGGTTATTAATCTCCACAACCAAGTTAAAATTTTGTTATAGTGACATTTAGGTGCTAATTTTATGTGTCTGCTCAATTTTCCCAAGCAAAAAATAAGTCGATTATATTTTCTACTTTAACAAAACCTAATGAACTGATAATTAGGGATTTTAATGGTAGATTGAAAATTGAGATCTATAGAGTTTAGGTGGTGCCACCACATCTCCTTCCACAATAACAGTAGTTGGACTTTTGAGTAGGTAGAGATGGTGACAGCGTGGAGACGACGGTTGTAATTGCGCCGTTGTCTATACCTCTATATTCATGAATTTATATCATTAGGAGTTGAATTATATAAATTCTAAATGTAATGCACGTAATTATGATGGTCCACGTAATTATGATTGTAAGTTAATGGTGAATGATAATTTCATTAAAATTATAGCTATATTAACTAATTAACTAGTAAAATTTATTTATCCACCTAATTTCTCCTAAAATTAATGATGTGGAATAATAATTTAAGTGGGTCCACATGTCACGATCCAAAATCACAAGTCGTGATGGCACCTATGTTCCCAACCGATAGGTAAGCTAACCCAATAAGTTTACCAATTCAACTTAAACGTGAAAAGGTAAGTAGCAAACTAATATCTAACATACTAGTCTTAAAAAATAATGCGAAAAAAATAAAATACCACCCCAAGATTTACTGTCATAAGTACAAGAGCTTCTACAATAGAATACAAGTCCAAACTAATATGAAAATCTAAACATAAGAAATATCCTATTAGAATACCAAAATAACCTAATAAATAAAGGTAGATTGAAGGTGTGAGCCGCAGAATATTCCAAGCAACGCACCACAACTCCAAGATAATCCAAACTCATATTCAAGCTCCAAGAACATGCTCAAATTTGAAATTAAATCTGCACCACAAAATAGTGCAACAAGTGTAGTATGAGTACGAAACCACGTGTACCCAGTATATCTCATTAACCGACAACGAAGAAGTAGTGACAGGAGTTTATATAAGAAAAATATTCCTTTAATTTTATAAGTCCACACTATACTTATCAACCACCTTTTCATCAATAGGGATAATCAAATGTCATAATGTCAGACCACCATATAAAAATCCATAATCAACCAGAACGAAGGATGCAATGAGATGCAATGCAATGTGACACCATGAACCGAGATGCCTCAGAAGTCCAGTACTCTCTCAACCGTATATACATGATACTCCTCGGAAATACATCGAGAGTTCATGACCCATGGGGGACTCGCGAGGTCTATATACTGACACGGACGATCTCCACGTGTCTGTGCGGACGATCTCAAAGCACAATCATAACATCAAATAATCCCCAGCACGGACGATCTCCGCGTGCTCAACTTATAATCATAATCAATCACTCGCACGGACAATCTCCACGCGCCGAAATTATAATCATAACTCGATCTCAACACGAACGATCTCCACGTGTTAGAGCTTTACTCATGCTCAATCTCATGTCAATGCATGTGTACAATATGATATCAATCAAAGGGGATGATACAACATCTCAACAAATCAAATGTCGCTATGTCATATAATCACTTCAATCATCACAATTATACGAGTTCAGTAAAAGACACAGCCACACACAAGAAATCAAGTCACTAAATACTTCAGCTAATGCTCATATACTTTGGCATTCTCAAATTACAATATACCATATCATAGTAATAGATTTTCCCTTTTATAACGTTGGTACTCGTACCATGCCCGTCACACCATTGGTATGAGACCCCATCTTTTGCCCTTACTCATTGTCTATTCCATTTTAATCTTTAATTAGAAAAAATTTCTCAACGAAGTCTAAAAGTCTTAACATACCTCGACTGCCGGACACGAGCCACGAAATCTTCAAGATTTTTCCTTCCCTTTTCGCAAAGCATTAGAACGTTCCCAATCTACTAATTTTGCAATATTTGTAAGCACGCGAGTTTGTAGACACTCATACTATATTATGTTTATCTTCGACCCAAAAACTCACTCACATCTCAAATGAAGCTCCTAATTTTGATACAATTTATATATCAAGAATCATCTTTGCTAAATTTCAAGTATAGAGTTAAATCTTAAATTCTCCATTACTTTCAAACTTGTGGTGCACGTGTGACATAACCTTGATGCTAGCACGCATGTCCACGCGTGTTTATTATTTGGAAAAAATTAAATTTACTAGAAAAATTGAATTATATTTTTATTAAATATATCAATTTTATATGATTTTATATTTTAAATCGATAATAGTTAATTTAATGTTGTTAAGAAAATCAAAGAAATAATTGAACCGAATCAACAAATCATATACATGTGATTATCATCATATCTATGCAATATATTTTTAATTTGATGTTAATTTTAATCAATAACTAATTCAAATCGACTCGTGAACACCCCTAGTATGTCAATAAAGTGGTATCTACTTCATCACCTTTCCTACTTTTTATATAAGATTATAAACTCTCTTAATTTCAGTTTATATGACTTACTTTCCTTTTTAATAAGTTTTTTAAAAAATGATATTTTTTATATTAAGAAACAATTTAACTTTAAAATATTTATTTTATTTTAAGGAAAAGATTTTTTTTTCTCTGAGAAAATGATTTATAGCCACACAAGCTTTTGACTTTTTTTCACTTATCTTTTATTATAAGTTTTAAAAATCTTTCTTTCTTTCTTAAATTCATTGCAAAATCAAACTAACTCATATAAAAATTGAAAGAGGAAGTAAATAATATAACACTATTTTAATAAAATCTAATCCTTATAGAAAAATACAGAAGAAGAGTGACTAAAATTCATGACCAAGCATATATTTCATAACTACTATGTCAGATGCAACATTCATGTGAACACCACTAAAATCCACTCCGTCCGTCCGAAAATGTTTGTCATGTTGCGCTTATCAAAAGTCAATTTGATTAATTTTTAAAGGTAAATTAGATCATATTGATTCGATATTTAAACAAAAAAAATTAGATATTCTAAAATTATATGAAAAATACTATAAATTACAATTTTTTGCATATGAATATGATAAAAAAATGCATCTTAAAAAGTTAGTCAAAATTTTTATAGTTTAACTCTAAAAATAGAAACCATGACAAACAATACTGAACTGAGGGAGTAATTTTATTTATACTAAGCTGGTGTCGTGCCTATAAATAAAGAATATTTTCTATTTTCTTTCGATCCAAATATCCCAAGCCTTTTAACAATTTTAAAATTTCTCAATGAAGTCTCAGTTCCTCTACTTGCTCTCATTCTTTTGGGTAAGAAAAAATTATTTCTCTATTTATCCCACATATATAGTTGTATACTTTCTCTTTAATCATATTCTTCGACAAATCAAAATAGTCATAATTGGAAAAACATCTATTAATATTTACAGAGATGTAAAAACTTTCAACGGATGTTATCTCCATAAAAAGGAGGTCCAAACACTACCCAAGGATCTATTTTGCCCATAAGTCGTAAGGTGGCTCGACTCAGAAGCGAACTCAGAATTTAAAGGTTTTGGGTGCATCAATATATACATAGCTCAAATATAAGGTCTAAGCTGAACTTAAAATAAAAATAGGCTTTAGTGGGATTCAAACCTTGGCCTAGAAGGTGGTATCTCTACCTTCTACCAATTGCACAAGTGCAGTTCTATATTTTTATGGGTGAACAATTAATTATATCTTAATTTCTATCAGTTTTTCAAAATAGATATACATATATATACATATGATTTTTTGGAAAGTTATCGGGTGCACGTGCACCCCACAGTATAGTGTGGGTCCGGCCCTGCTCGAAATGAACCCGGAAGACTCGGGATCCAAACCAAAGGTCCTTCTACACCAAACTTAGTGTTCCGGAGCAAGCGAATTAAACTATTAGAATTGCATTCTGAGGCCATTTGCCTGTAATTTTGACTGAAGTTAAATATCTTAAAAACTTTAAAAAGTCCAAAATAAAAAAACTTGCATAAAACTCAAATGAACAACCAAGTGATAAAGTGTCGGTCCTAGTAAATCATAAATAACTTGGTGTTGGTATAGGGAAAACTTTAAACACCGAAAATATTGAAAAACAAAGGAAATGACTTGGAGGGTCATTACAATCTTTGTTGTATTGGTGTATGCTTTTAATCCCCATACACCAAGACATACTCACAAAGAAGTATTAATTTCCATCTAACAACAAAAAAAAAGACTATTCTCCCTAACTTCTCTAAGCCTTTTGATAAAAATATCTTTTCCAACATTACATGGAACACTAACCATAATAATTAATCAGAGGATGTAGGTCCGGTGCCAATGGCTCTGAACTAAACGCGAGCCACAACAACCTTGAGGGGTCAATATAATTTTGTCTTATCGAAACAATTTGAGAGGACAAAAGTGAAAAGTAGTAAATATTCAATTTAAATGTAATATAATGTAATCTAATTCCTCTTCCCAAAAATTAGAGTATAATTTCAAAATCTAAATATCCAACATATTCTTGAAATTTTCTCGTATAAAACATAAAGTATTTTTCATTTTCTTTATGTATTCTATTGACCATAGAGATGAAATATAACCAAGGTATATCTTTTTTACAACAGGTTGATTATTTGTTTAGCTTGGGGACAGGGGCGGACTCACCTTATATGGAAGGGGTGCATGTGCACTCGCTAACTTCTGAAAAAAATCACATATATATATATATATATATATACATATATATATATATATATATATATATATATATATATATAT
>NC_028638.1:36907954-36936291 GCF_001406875.1 Solanum pennellii
TTTTAAAATAAAAATATTTTAAAAAACAAACTTAAATTTTTTTTGGGGGGTGGAGGGTGGGGGCTGGCCGGTGGTGGGGTGCGGGGTCAGGGATCGGGTGAAAAATAAAATTTTGAAAATGACAATATTTTTTAATGTTGTTCTGGCCAAAATAAAATGTAATTTGAAGTTGGATGAGAGTTTTGGAAAAAAATTTCTGACTTAATAGAAAAAAATTTGGTACTACAACTTGCATATTGTCATGATTCGTTTAATTTCTATTTTTAATTACTAGACATTTGATATTTCTCGCAGAATTAATTTTGTTGGTGTCATAGCAAGATTGAAAGAATTATTTAAAGGACATTCTAGTTTGCTCCTTGGATTAAATCATCTTTTGCCCAAAGACTATGAAATAACAGTTAGGAAGGACCTCAAAAAGGTGTTCAGCAAAGTGATAAAATGTTTTTAATTTGAAAATATAAATAAAATAGACCACCTTTATGTTCTAGTTTGTTACTGTGTACTTGATTTTTATATGCGTAGATTATCGTACTTCTCAATGATCATCCAAATCTGCTATCAAATTTCTTTGACAAATTTTTCACAAAATTACAAAAGAGTTAATAATTTTATTTTTATGCAAAGGATCACTTAGTTATGAGAATTAATTTTCTTGAACTGGATTAATAGGTTTTATTGGGTTGTTCACAAATGATTAAGGCCTCTCCTATTTATATACTAGATGATTTAGATACTAAAAACTTAAAATGTTTTATTTTTTTTACAAATATCGCCCTCAAATATTTAATACTTAAAAAAATTTATACTTTTTCCAAGTACAAAAATTAAACATATCACTTTACGAAAATTTAGAAAGTTTCACTAAATATCTAAGTTTCTTTTGTACCTTAAAAAAAGCCAACTTTATTTTTCATAATTTAGTCCATTTAATAGTTAAACTTAAATAGTGAAAAATAATTTTCAACCTGCATAGTGCATATGTTGAACAGACTATAAGACATTTTATTAAACACTTTATGAGCGCCCAAAAAATTATTTAGTGTTAATTAGTTGTCTTTTCAGACTTGGTAAACATTTGTGATATGAATTAACGAATTATTAAACCATTAATAACTTGGATCAATAATGCAAGGGTATAAATCATCACAAATCTATTTCATGACACTAACATATCCTTTTTTTTACGTTTCATAAACACTTCAAAGATAACTCATTATCACTAGGGATGTTCACGATTTGGTAAAAATTGATCTTAATTGTAAAACTGAATCAAATTGATTAAATAATTCAATTTTTATTTGATTTGGTTAAAATATATCCGAATTAAATCAATAAATTATATACATAATTTTATAATTATATTTATGTTTTCATTAAGAAAAAAAAGATCAAAACAAAAAAGTTATCGAAAGGGCCATCGTTTTCATAATTATATAGACATTGAATTAACTAATTGTTGATAAAAATAAGTTGATCAACACAAAGAGAGCGGTTTTAGACTTTTAGTTGCTCGTGATTGGAGCTTACTACGAGAATTATAACATAAATTCTTTTTAATGCATCATTGTCTTTCTTTTTCCTTTGAATGAATCGTTTCTTTTGCATAATTAATTATTAAATAACCGAATCAAAACTTATAACAACCAAATCGATTTATAAAGTAACATGTTTCTCTGCTAAATATCCTCACAACCCTTTGGGAATACTTTGCGAGAGTACTGCTTTTCTAGACATTTATCTGCCTCGTCGACCACTGACAAAGGAACGTACCTGGAGGCACTAGCCCAAAAATCTAATCACAATAATATTCTACTACAGAAGTCAACTAATCGGAGATATACTAACCGTATCCATCACAGAACATCATAAAAGTCAATAGGTCACACTACACCATTTTAGGCCTACAGCAACACCACGTAAGTGTAGCCTAAACTAGCAAAAAGTGTGGCCTTTGATAAAAGATAAAGTATGTCATATAAATTGCATTATATCACAAACAACACACACATAATCAAACATTAACCTAACTGAGCCTTAATAAGACACAACAACAAACACAACCCAATCGACCCTTATATACAGACAGGTGCAAACAACAATAAATTATACTAATAATGATAGACAATGCATATAAATACGAGTTATATTATAAAAATTAATAGTGTCATGTACCAAGTATATACACCTACCGCCTGCCCCGATACGCTAGGTAGTATCCATGTGACTCCCATGGGTTAAATGGACAGAGGGACTTATACGGAAAGCTGATATACCCCTCAATTTTGTCATTTAGAGCTGATATACCTCTTGTTATGAAAGTGACTTATATATACCCTATTTATAAACAAATGACTCACATATACTCTTTTTCCTCTAACGGAAATGGAAAAAAAATTAATCTAATTTTTTATTATTTTTTTCTAAAAATATAATTCCATATGAGTAAATTTAATCCTCGTCAAACATATTTTTTTTTGACTTTTTTTTTGTTTCAATGACTAATTTAGAATTATTATTTAGATAATCAAATTTATTTATGTTTCATTAATATTCTTGTAAAGCTTATTGTAGATGACCAAATTTTTTTCTTCGAATACAAAAATCAAATAACAATATAGACAAAAAAAAATTCTTTATACTAAGAAATGAAAGGAAAAAAAAATAAGAATAAGAAACTCAAATAATTATAATAAAAGAAGTCAAAAAATAATTTATGTATAAAAAAATTAAAATATACCTTGAACTTTGATAGAAGAATCATATATACCCTTAAATAATTTTTTAAAAAAATTACTTCTGTTAAATGAAGGGTATATGTGAGCTCATTTTGTAACGGTAGAGGTATATGTGAGCCGTTTGGATAACGGTAAGGGCATATATGAACCACTTTCTTAACGAGGGGGGTATCAGCTCCAAATGACAAAGTTGAGGGGTATATCAGATCTTTTTTCCTTTTGAATATCATAAACAGAGAACCCACAACATGATTGACAGTAAATTTAGCATTTATGTGACTATAAATTATCTCGTTAAACGTGAATTACTTTAAATTTAGAAAAATAAACTTTTTACAATAGATTAAAAAGGAAAGTGAGCCACGAGACACGGATAATATTTCATGAGAAAGTAAAATTGAAGAATGTCCAAAAAAAAACAAGAAAACACATAACAATATATAGAGCCGCGATTTTTCATTTCTTCCATGCCCCTTTAATGATTGATCTTCCTGCAATTCTTCCTGATTTCTCCCTTGAAACCCGTTAAAGGTGAAATATTTCCCATCTTAACCATAGACTTTGCGAAATGCTCGAAGAAAAGCTCATTGTTCTCTGCATATTGTTTCACAAGTGCTAGCGACTCTTGATTCTTAGTAACAAGAACTTGATCTGAGTTCAACAGTCCCTTTGAAGCCAATAAGTTCTTAAAGTAGCTATTGTCAAATTTCATCGGGGACACGAAATCCAAGAAAAATAAGGTTTGATCACCACCAGATCTTGGACACGTAGCGCGCAATTGGGCAGCGTATGATTGTTCCAATGTATAGTCTGGTAAACTGTTTCCTGACTGATTGTAAAGTCTCTGCCTAAAGCTGGTGCATCTTGCATTTCCAATTGTGTGGCTCCCTATACAACAAAAAGTTGACATTAGTTTGCGTGATAACATCACCTTACACATATTGTCAGTGCATATAAGTTGAATTCGTTAATATCTATGTCCTCTAGGAAAGCGAAAGAGAGAGATAGTTTTATTACCAGATAAAGCTACAAGATCAACAATATCAAGTCCCTTCAACTTGAATTTAGTAAGAATGGTATTGAATGTGTTGTTTGGAGCAGGGATATTATAGTTGGAGCCACTTAAACTAGCACCTCTGGAGTCTCTTCTTCCTAATGGTACCTCCCAGTTTGGTCCACCAACCTGTATATACAAAAATGAAAAAGGTCGATTTTGTTAATCCTAAAATGTACTTTTACGACAAGAGAAAGTTGCTCAGATGGTTAGCATCGGTGTTCTCCAAAACATTTTTGGGGCGAGTCTTGGGGTGGGGCGTATCAAAAACGCTTTGGGGCGTAAATTAAAGAAGTAGATCCCATAAGGCATAAACCCCTAGTATAAAAACGCAAGTTCTGGGCGTAAAAACGTACACCCGGGCGTTTTTATTTTTAAACTTTTTTTGCTTTAAATCATATTTTTAATATTGGTGTGATGATATTTCACAAATAGTAATTATAATACTTTTTTTTCTTCATTATTGATTATTAAAACTTATTTCAAATAAAATTCACAAATCATTGAAAGATTTACTTTTGCTATTGTATTAATAATAAAACTATAAATTAAATACACATAAAACTACGCCTCGTAGATCCATAAGATTTTACGCTCCGTGTCTGGATACTTACATCTCGCCATGTACTATATAAAACGCCTGACCTCACGAGTCACGCCCCCATCTTTTAAAACATTGTTTAGCACCGTGAAATACTTCCAACATGAGTTCAAGTCGGCAAGGAAGCAAAGGTGGGAGCTAATAGGAGAGGAGTTAAAAAAAAAACACTTTTACATGATAGCTATTCAACTTACTAAAACTGTTGAATCTCTTGCAGCTAGTGCCAATATGTCTGCACATGATACAGTTTGAGGGCACTCCTTCTCCAATGTCTTCTTAATTTCATCAATGACTTCAAATCCACGAACTGAATTCCTGTTGGGATTTGATCTTTTCTCACTAATTATGGTTCCACTGTTGTCAAGAAGCAGAGATGCATCACACCCCTACATGAAAGATTGAAAATAATAATTAGTCATCACTTTTCTTTTCTTTTTTTGAATCCCCCTTGGTAGAATTGTACATCTGACATTCTTACATTTGTTATATAAATATTAGGCAGAACACATAAGCGATTTCTTAAACTTTCACGCTTTTTTCGTTTAGATACCTTAATGAGGTCATATTCCTATTAAACACCTTATGTATACCCAAAGTGTGTCTATTAGACACTTCAATGACATTACCAAAAATATATAGAGTGCGTGACTTTCAAATACTATAATATAAAAAAGGAGTCAATCATACCGTGACATGTGGTAAATTAAAAAATAAAGTATTTTTTACAAAAAAAAAATTATCAGATCCAACAGCCCCTCTGCATCTTTTTCTTTCATGCCCCTCCTCACTGTCAACTTAAATTCCAACATTAATAATTTTATGAACTCTCTATTTGTTCTTTTTATTTTTATTATAAAAATAATTCATAATTTATACTCCCCTTTCCTCCCAAACAATATAAAACTATTTCATAATTTATCCTCCCCTTTTCTCCCAAACAATATAAAACTATTTCATAATTTATCCTCCCCTTTCCTCCCAAACAATATTCTCTAACTTGCGTAGCTCAATTCTTCTTCTTCCTCTCTTTTTTATCATTAACAAATATGATTAAAACTTAAAATTACCAAGAAATCAAAAAGGTACAACTCCGTATTTAGTTATTTTTAGCAACTTTGTTTATGGGTTTTGTTTAATCATGTTTTTTTTTTAATTCAACCATCAGGATTGATGTTGCTTTAATAACACCATTTTAATTTTAACTTTAGAGAGTGAAGGAAGAAGACATTTTCAACAAGTGAATAAGACATGTTCTACGGCTGATTCGAGAAAGCTAGGACATTTGAAGAAGTTGAAATCGACAAATTGGACATTTCTTTCGCTGTGAAGAAGATGAATTAAGATTTTTTTTTTATTTTCAGCAATAATGGTGAGATGTGGAGAAGAGATGAGAAATAAAAAAATGGGAGAAATCTAGGGTTGGATAAATAAAAGGGGAAGATTTGGACCGTTAAGTGTGCCAATCAGACACATCAGCTTTTTTTTTCTCTCTTCACGCGCTCAAAAGGCGTGCCTCAAACGACGGGTGACAAGTCAGCCAAGTGTGTCTGATAGGTACAGTTTTGAGTGATTTAAGGTTCAATAGGAAGGAGCTCTTGTTAAGGTGTCTATACGGAAAATCTTGACAAGTTCAAGAGGCCGCTTATGTGTTCTGCCTAAATATTATTTCCTCTATCCTACTTTTGTGTGATACTATTTGATTTGATACAAAATTTAAGAAAAAAAGACATACTTTAGAAATTTATCGTCTAAAACTAACCTTAGATAGTTGTGTCACGTCAGTTGGGATTGGAGGGAGTACGTAAAATAGGGTGTGATATTGTATATAATAATATTAGAACGTTACCTTGACAAAGCAATCGTGGAAATGCAGCCTCAGCAAAGAAGCAGCCATTCGAGCCTCCTTGGCTACGGCCTTGGCAACAATAGACTTGACTATTTCTTTAGCTTGGGGACATGATCTGTCATAAAATTGTGGGAATAGATAACCACCATAAGTCTTAGAAGACAAACAAATTGGTGCAAAAGCAAGGAGAACAATAACCATGAAGAAGCTCATTGATTGAGCCATAATGAAAAGTATTTAGTTGAGGGCTTAATTAATTAGTATACTAGGGATTAATTTGAGAATGTAATTATAAAAGTTATGGCTTGTGTTGATGAAATTGATCCATATATATATATATAGTGTTCAATGAATGGAGTGTTTGTTAACAAATGGAGTTGGTAGCTTAGTAGTTATGAAAATAGTATTAGTTTTTTCACAAAGTGAAGCAGAGACATGTTCTTTACCAAGTACACTATCATGATTGATTTGGTTGGCAATTAAGAATTCACATTCAACTTTATAAGAATTTTCAAGATTATAAATCATTCTCAATGTCAATGCACTATAAATTATTGATTATAAATTCTTCACTTAACAAAGCTTAGTTAGCTATATTTTTAAACCTTTGTAGAAGTTGGTTTCTTTTTCTTTGAAAATGCAATGATTATGCGTTGGTCGGTTCAGTTTGATTTTATATATTATTGGTTCAGTTTATCGGTTTTTGATTTTTAAATATGTTAACTCAATAACAAATCGATAAGATTTTCTTTATCGATTTTCGGTTTATCAATTTTTTATTATTATCGGTTCGGTTTTCAGTTTACCTAATCTATAAAATATTATATTCCTCTTACTTCTCTAACTGCTTTGATATAGTAAAACAAGAAAAATAATGAGAAATTGCATCAATAAGAGAAAATATAGTACGAAGACTATAATTACGGACCGTTACAAACTTACAAATGCTACAACCTACAATTACAAATTAAAACTAAAATAAAATAGTCCAACAAGACTATAACTAAAATTAAATAGCTACAATTGTGAACTCCCTTACTAAAATCTTTAGGCTTTGATTAAATAGTATAAACTAGTAGAGTACTAATAAATTGATGTAGTTATAGTGTGTAATTATATATTAAAACTATTAATATTTAATAATTAGGATGGATAAAATAATAAATTATTACGGTCTTATTAAGTTATCAATTTACCCGATAACCCAATAGTAAAAATCGTTACCGAACCAATAACCAAATAAATTTTTATAAACCCACTAAAAACCCAATAACATTTTTTGGTTCGATTTATCGATTGGTTTGATTTTTGCACACCCCTAATGATTACTCCAAAGAGATCTAATATAATAATATAATGAAGATTCAGTTTATCATTAAAATTGCTAACTGAAATCAAATGAGAAATATACGTAGCGATTAAAGGGGGAAAAGGAACAACAGAAAATATTCATGGAAAAAACAGAAATGGAGATGTTTAAAAACAGTAAACTGAAACTAATGAGCGAAACAACAGGTAATGCTCGATACTGGCAACTTTGTCCATCTTCTGTGTATAAATCATCTCATACTAGCTGGAGTTTGGCTGGTTAGCCTCGCGTTCTTCTCGTGTTTGAAGGATAGCTGGAAGAGGTGCTGTAATTTTGATAAGCTGCAAGATGAAGTACTGTCAAAAAGTTTACTTTGAATTGAGATATCTAGCAAGGTAGTCTTGTTTAAATGTTTCATAAAAACAATTCAATTGTCAAACATGATCCTCTTTGCATATTAACCAAAACTGAACTTGTTCCAGCCCAAATCTAAAGCATCGAAAGCTTGGGAACATTGAATCAATATAGTTTCATAGTTAGACTAAAAATTGATGAGTACATGCTTAAGGTCGCATTTGATAGTCAGTGCTGCTACCTGACAAAGGTATAGAGTGATAACAGCGATAAAGTAATCTAACAGTTTAAACTGTCAGCAACACTGTATCATCAAAACAAGCATTTCAGATGAATACTCCTCTGATTCATTATGTAAAACTGCAAATGACTAATAATAGAATTGCTAGGGATGTAAATATGCAAATGTCGCATTGAAACTATTGAACTTTGTTAGATCGGTAACATCTAAATTACTGTTTCTAAAACAATACTAAGAAAAACAACTAACCTCATTTGTTATTGGGTGAATAAGACCTATTTGATGGGCATGCAGGTTATATCCACAGTCTCCAGGAACAGGATTCTCAGGTCTTTGATAGCCACTAATAAGAAAGTAAAGCCAATTAAAATCTGATCATGATATTAGCAGTAGACAAAGCGATTGTTTTTGTTTAAAGGTGATTAGATAGAATAAACATTTAGCTACTTTCTGTTTCAATTTTAAGTAATTTGACTATCTTCGCAATTAACATGAACCATAAAGCTGTATTTGGTCCAAAATAGGCATAATGTATAAACTATTGTAATTGCCATGATAAAGGTCATTGTTGATAAGTACAACAGGATAACCAAGGATGTGGAAGAAGGGTAATCCAGATAGCAAATTCAGTTAGTGTTTACTACTAGGACTATCGGTTTAAAATGAATACCGACAAATAAAGTCCAATTTCATACCCATCTTTCTCAAAACTTTCATCCAATAATTCAGGATGAAAGCACTTTGGTTGCCCACCAGATACATAAAGAGGATCACCTGGTAAGATAACAATTATTAATAAATCATAGAAGGAGCAAAACAAGTTTTTTTGTAATACTACTTATATGAAAAGAAAAGCTGTCGTAGCATGCTACAGTTATGTTACAAAAGCACTCCTAATTATACACAAAGATTAATCAATTGACATTGGTTAGTTTGATGAGGTATACAAATTATATTTTCCATAACCAATCTCTTTAAACAGACACCCTAGGGTCTATGAACTCAGTACTGTTGCCTAGAAGTTCAGCTTGCACACAGTTAAAATTAACTCAGGGATAAAAATTCTTAGCCTTGGTAAACAAGGGAACATAGTTGATAATAAAATCTGAACACGAGATGTTTGATGAGAAATTACATAATGAATGATACAGTAAGGAATTACTAACTGCTCTTTTTTAAGTTAGCAAGTGTTTGTCGACGGAACAAGTATCTAAACCTGCATTTAGATTAGCAAATCATTTTTGCTTGGCTATAATCTAGAGGAAGAAACACACTCCAATGAAACATAGTTCCAATAACATATTTAATATTAACGTTGTAGAGGACCTCATGTCGACTTCATCGGAGAGGTCATTGACATTTCTGTAACAAAGTAGATGCATACTCACAGGCATAGTTCAGGACTCATTCTCTTCTTGTAACCCAACGTATAGACTTAAGTTCTTCCATCACCTTTTCTCCTTGCTCGTGCAATTAAGTAGATACTTACTGATATGCTTTCATAGAACTAAGAACAACAAATGTTTGCAATGCACCATCCAATGTCGAGTACTAGTCAATACATGGCTGAAGTTGGCGAACTTCGTGTTTCTCTTTTCTTTTGTGCATGTTTCTTTTAGAAGACAAACTGATACTTCCACCTCTATGCTTATATTTAATTCTTTTATGATAGGGGAGGATAGCGTAAAAAGTTTCAGATTTACCAATTAGTGGATATCCTATGAAAGAGAGGTGGATGCGGATCTGGTGTGGCCTTCCAGATTGAATTTCAACCTGTTAATAATGTACAACATTAAGGAAAGAAAATATAAGGTTCCTTCTCCTGCTCAAGGGTAAGGAAGGTTAAGGAAGGTGGCTATAATATTAAATTTCTTATGTCTTGACTTCTAATACCTGAACCAATGTGCAGTTACTCTCTGAATCTCTTTCAAGAACGCGAACACTGCTCAAAGCTGGCTTCCCTAGAAAAAAAGATCAGAACAGATTAAGCCAACACTAGTGTCCTCTGAAGCACCACATGAATGATAACTGAATGAATCTTTTACAAAAAGTTATTCAAGGAAATGTTCGCCTAAAATAAATAAATTTGAAAACCTGAAGGAGAAGCAACATACAACCCTTTAGCAACTCCAGGATATTTAATTGTACCAATTGGTTGCTTGATGACAACCTATCAGTCAAAATTAATTTTAAATTTAAGTAACCTGATGGATTGAATGCCGTAGAATAGACACTCAAACAGAAAAATTGAAACCGGGAGAATAATATTATGCTATTACCTCATCCATATCCATCACACCACTTACTAGCGCCCGATATATCTTGCAAATCTTCCTCATTGTATTGCACTCTGAGTTGGTGCATCTATACAAGTAAAGTTTAACCATCCGTGTCAAAATGATCCACATAACTTTTTTACAAGACAAAATATGCGCTAATTATGGCAGAAAAGTACAGGAAGGGGCACAACTTTCAAGAAGTAAATGATGTTTCTAAATTTTCTTTGCGCTTTAGTAGGCGGTCCACCAGTGCCATTCCAAAAAGTGTTAAATAAAGTCACCCTCTTCAGATTAGGATTTCGTTTTTCTTTAATAACTGCATTTCTTCAGAAGATCAAAACATCAAAAGTTACAAAGCTAATCTCAAGGAAGAATGCAACAGAAACGATTGGACCTAACACCAAACTTTTAGTTCCTTACTTACTAACCAACAGCTATCTTCATTATATAACACGACAAGTCGATAAGCATGCAGAAGTAAAGGTGAACTACAAGTGAGATATAGGGAAAATAAAGTCTTTCTACGTTGGTAAAATAAATAAAGTCCTTCATACTGGTCTCACTGCTCTTTAATCTGTAAGAACTTGGTTTTCTCTCCTTTGGGGGGTTTATAAATGGAGTGGGCATGATTTTGTAAAGATGGAAAAGTGTGTAATCAACATTAACATACCCAGTGTGTTCCCCTAGTGGGGTCTGGGAACGGGGAGGATGGGGTATATGCAGACCTTACCCCTACAGAAAACTCTGTAATCATAGAACTTAATGTTTAGATGTACTGGATTCGACTTCAGAAATTCAAGCTTCTATAAGTGGATACCATGTAGCTTGTAAAAGGACATAAATCAAACTAAATTTGCACCCAACTTTTGTTGTGATATTTGCTAATTTTGTGCCCAATTTGATTGTATTCTAGGAAGTTCCTAGAAAACCAAAATAGAGAGTTAGATATTTAAGGGGACCAAATGACATACAATATCCAATGCATTGACCAACTGATTCATACTTATCAGAGACTTCTCTGATGACCTCAACAGTGTGTTCTATGAAGTGGTGTTGATGGGCAAGAGAGTTACTAGGATAATTTAGAGAATACTTAGTCAAAAGGTAAGAGTTGAAGATCCGATCAAACCCAAATTTGTTTTTATCACCTCTACAAAGTCCGCTGAAGGTTGAAAGACACTTTTTCTCACCTGACAACAAATCAAGTCTACTAAAGAGGTTAAAGTTTTAGAGAACGGATATATTGTTGAAAACAGAACAAACTGAAGAGCTTAACTGACTTTGAGATGAGTGCTCTCCAACCATTGGTGTGACTGGAACTGATTGAGTGGGTAGCATATGTGCTGCTTGTGAGAACCAAGTCTGGAGTATATTAATGTAAAAGTTTGGATGTTTAATTACCAGCTTCTTATTTAAATTTTACATATGGAAGGATGTATGGAACTATGGATGAATGAAGTTAATAAGGGTTCCAGGAGTTGGAAGTAGAGGCAAGAAGGAAGAATGGTGGAAGCTCATCCCAGCATGTATCTGGTGGTCTATATGGAAAGAAAGGAATGCTAGGTGCTTTGAAGGACAGAAAATCAATTTTCAGGGACTAAAACAAACTGTACTAGTCTTCTATTTTTTTGGTGTAAACAAGACTTGGTGGGGAATGGGGTAGAATAAGTTGATTTCTTAGGGAACTTGTAATCTGATTACCATCATGGAGGTGTGCTCATCACACTATGGGATGTAAGTTTCCAATTCAGCATCTCTTGGATGATGAATCTTTTGCGAATACAAAGTTACCCTTATCTCAAAATAAGGGTGCCAAATAAATAAAGAGCACTTTCTAATCTGCATCGGGAAGGAATAGAGTAATCTCGCTTCAACGAGGCAACTTTCTATTTAATAGTAGCAATTGGTATCTGTGTCTTTTCTTACTTCAGCATTATAACAGCTCTCAAAGACCTGAGTTACCTTCTTAACTAGGAAATATCGAGCTAAACATCCCCAAAAGAAAAAGAAAAAAGAGAAATGGAACAGCATAAGGAGAGTAGAGGTAGACTACACAAGAATTGGGCAAGGTGATTAGACAAGGCATGACACATCTTCAACTCACCAAGGACATGACCCAAGATAGAAGAGCATGGAGGTTGAGGATAATGGTAGAAGGTTAGCAGATAGTTGTGGAGGAGCATGGTTTAGGCTTTGAGTATCTTATTTGCTCCCTCTTCTCCTTTTCGATATTATCATTATTATTTTATTATTTCTTATTCGTCAACTTTATCACTACTTCGTTTATTTGCTTTGGTTATCTTTCAATTTTTACTATAAATCAGAACCCATTTGTGGGATCACACTGGGTATGTTTTTGTAGTTCTCATTGTGTTCTTTACCTTCATAACACAAACTTTCAATCCAAAAGTTATAACAGTTCTCTGTACACATTGTTAGAATGGTCAAACTAAAATTTAAAGCAAAAAACATCTTTGCCTACAGAATACTGTCCAAATAAAAGAAAATAAAGAAACTAATTAACCTCAGTATGTTGGAAACAATTAATGGAAGTATGAGGTTAATAAGTGAATGGTACTTCTAGAAAAAAGTGAATGCTAGAACTAAAACACCAAAATACTCGAACACTTGAAATCACTAGTCAATTGAACCTTGTACAAGTATAGAGTAACTGAGTTTTCTCTCTAGAACTCCAATTAGGGGGGACAATTTCCGAGCTGCTATAGGCCTTTAAACAGGAGCTTGTTGATTAAGCATGATGAAAAACCGAAGAATTTGGACAATCTGATGTTTAGCAATGTGGTGGCATATCCGACTTTATCAAGAGAGAAGTTTGCATGCCAAATTAACAAATGATTTCAAGAGCAATAATAACATTAATAAGACAACTTGAGAATCAGTGTCTGACACTCGAGCATAGACAGTAAGCTGTCAATATTGTATTATCATATTGATGCTCTTAGCATCTAACTAATATTAACAACAGCAGCATAAGTATGTACGGAAAAATATGGCATGTCTAAGTGGTGAAGCAAATTCAACATACTTGTCTTCAACAACTGACGTCCCCTCAGCAAAATATGCTGCAAGGCGAGATTTACAAAGCTTTGTTTTTGCACAGAGCAGTATTCCTGGAACATTCCATAAAAGAATCAACAATGTTCTTTCTTACTTGACTTCAGAAGAACAAAAAAAAGGAATTATAAACTGTTACATGAACTTTTTATAATATTAGATAGTGCCAATAGTTCTAGTAAAACCCTATTCTGCATGATGACTCGATTTTGTATTCTATTTTTTCCAGAATTGGTTATGCTTCGGTTTCCTTTGCAGAAAGGAGGTAAAAGATGGCTACAATTTAAAATATCTTATTATATTTGTATCTAGTAATTTTGTTTAATAATTCAAATTAAAAATTCTCTGCTACCATTTACGACAGGTTAATGTAATTCTGTTCTTTTTAAATAAAGGGACACGACATTAAATGAAAGATTACCCGTCTTACAAATTATACTCGGAGCACAAATTCATTCTTTGTTCTATCAGTGTACTTGGAGCAGAAATTCATGTACAGATGTACTTAGATAACTCACCTGATGTACCCCTTCCTAAGCGATGAACTGGGACTGGATGTGTTTTTTGACAACCTGACGGAGTGGTTGTCAGCTTACATGCATGCCACTGGAGTTGCGTCAAGACGGTCCGCTGCTGGTATAACCCTCCAGGAAGAACTTGCAAACCAGAAGGTTTATTTACAACAATCTGAAAATTGAGAATACATACCATGAATATACCTTTGGCCCATAAGGGATACTGTGAAAATTCTCTACCAGCTATGCTACATTATGCTCTTTATTTTATATATATATATATATATATATATATATATATATATATAGAGAGAGAGAGAGAGAGAGAGAGAGTTAGGAGGGGAATACCCGGTTCATCAGACCTTCAACCAGAAGAGCTAGGCTCGGATTCCTGGTATAGGTATTAGAAAGCCAGTAGCTCTGTACTTCTCTACCAGCTATGCTACATTGTGCTCTTTCTTATATATATATATATACACACACATACACATACATTATACATGCATACATATAAATACTCCATTTTCTTTATACATCCACTCATAAGACTTCCAACCGCAAGGCTTCTTTACTTTAACCAGTCCCAATTTAAAATTTTCATTCAAGATCAGAATTGGGCCTGTAGAAAAAGATCTTTGAGTTCAGAACGACTATGCCTCAATTTCAAACAAGTTGGGTGACTATATAGATCCTTTATATCCAATCCATTCATTTGGGTTTATTCTTATACTGGAATTTGCCTACAGATTATCGCATTTATCCCTACAGGACATGCAAATCTCTAACCAAACCAAAAAGACTTCTGGCAAACACCAGTTATAATGCAAGTATAACAACAACAATTAAACCTTTATTCCAAAATGAAATGGTTATATATATATATATATATATAGTTAGGAGGGGAATACCCGGTTCATCAGACCTTCAACCAGAAGAGCTAGGCTCGGATTCCTGGTATAGGTATTAGAAAGCCAGTAGCTCTGTACTTCTCTACCAGCTATGCTACATTGTGCTCTTTCTTATATATATATATACACACACATACACATACATTATACATGCATACATATAAATACTCCATTTTCTTTATACATCCACTCATAAGACTTCCAACCGCAAGGCTTCTTTACTTTAACCAGTCCCAATTTAAAATTTTCATTCAAGATCAGAATTGGGCCTGTAGAAAAAGATCTTTGAGTTCAGAACGACTATGCCTCAATTTCAAACAAGTTGGGTGACTATATAGATCCTTTATATCCAATCCATTCATTTGGGTTTATTCTTATACTGGAATTTGCCTACAGATTATCGCATTTATCCCTACAGGACATGCAAATCTCTAACCAAACCAAAAAGACTTCTGGCAGTATACCTTTTTTGGCAAAACTGAATCTGAAATAGAGAAAAAACACTATTGAAAAACTCATATCTACCGAAACAATGCAGTGCGGTGGCCGAAAAGTGCTTGAAATCTGGTTGGGCTTTGGTCACCGGAGGTTTAGTAGACCTTGTGGTAGTGTTGGATTTTGCACATTACCAACAGAAATAGAGATAGTTGTGAGTAGTAACCGAATTTGCACAGTGAGTGCTGATTTTGATGGAATGATGCACAGCGATACTTTTCGAAAAAATGGTTGAAAAGAGACTCACGAGTGCGATTTGTGGTGTAGATCTCGCTGGAGAAGGCTGCTTTAGACAAGCGTGGCAGCACAAGTCACGAGGAAGGCTTTCTGCCGGTATAGTTTTGTAACTTATGGTCGCGAGACGCCGAGAGGCTGGGGACCCCCTGGTGTTGGTTTTCATACAACACTGACGAAGACAAGATCTTGCAAAAAAGATAAAAAGAAAGCAATAAAGTTTGAGAACCACAGAATCTACCAATGTGGTTTCTTTAAGTTTTGCTTATTAAACCAAGTTCTCTTAGAAAACCTCTTGACAAGATGGGTAGCCAACAGGTGTTTTATCACAAATACAAGGAAACTGGTGTTATCTTATCTTATTCATATATTTTTATTATTATTTATTTTGGGAAGGGTGGAGCTAGTACAAGATTTCAGTCTTTTACTTCAAGGTTGTTTATGACTGGAAGGAAATGTCATGATTTCTCCTTCATGTAGGCATTTGAATTGCTCAAGCCCTATATGCATCTAGATGTCTTTAACTTTTTAATTGATCACCTGAGTACTCAAGTCTAGTTTCATCTCTCTTAAGTGTCAGGACATCACTAAGATGTGGTCATTGATCTTTCCTCATGAAATTCCCAGTTTTCCTCTATCGCATAAATAAAGTATAAACATTGATAACAAAAATAACCTCAAATTTAATTTACCAAGTAGTCATCTTCAAATAGTACTTCTAGCAAGTAAGGTGCATCAGGTTCTCTCCAAGGAAGGCGACGATATACTAATTCAGCACCTGCTCTGCACATCCAAAAACTACACTTCAGATATTACTTCACCCAACATATGCAGGCTAAATCTTGCCAAAAAAAAATCATTATACAGATGTGACCTGAGTTCAGTATCTGGTAAGATAACAACTTTATTATCAATTGTTATCTGCAATAATTAAACATGACCAAGCTTCATTCATAATCCCAAGATACTCCATGTGCATTAAACACCATGTTTGACCATTTCCTTGACAAACTAACCTGTTTATTTTGAATTCTCTGCAACCAACTGTTCAACAGTTTAATATCTGAATCTTCAATAACACAAGCAAAAAAATAAAAAGAAGTTTTGCACAAAGGATTGGAAGCTTACCCTTGTAAAGGAGCTGAATTTTTGTACTTTCTAAAGTAGAATTCGATCAATGTAAGACCTATTAATTTTGCAAGAAGTCTACAATTAAAAAAAAGTTTATCCGAAAAATGAGTTTATTTATGTAAACACAGACCAGCATCGGTGGGTCGGACGATGTCATGGTAGGATAATCCCTCATTAAGTTGCGGCCACGGCACTCCAAAGTACGCCCTCACCGCTGCAAGCTCTGCTTTTTCTGACATTCGTAACTCGGAGTAGGGAAAATATCGCCAGAAGCAACTTCCTGAAACACTATTGTCAACAAAATTATCATATTCTAATACCGTATCCTCGAACTTATATACAAACCAAAGGTTAAAAACTAATTGATGAATATTGTTATAGAAATACGTCCTAAAAGGAAAACATTGTCTATATAATAGAAGTAAATAATATTATTTCAAATTTTCTTGTTTGATTTAAATTTATCTAAGTGTCCCCACATCACCTTCCGCACACGACTTTCTTCATTCTAGAATCAACTTCAAAAGGGAGAGAAGTAGAAAATGACAGTTAATAGATTAAAATTTCCAACCAAAGGGACTTAGATGGCCAAAATATAACACAGTTACTTATGTTTCTTTGTTCTTCAGGCTCCTTCTGTATGTTCTAGCTCCTAACCAAAGGGAATGAGGGAAAGTGACAGCAGTGGTTGTTATGAATCTGTGGTGTAACAGTCCCTTTGTGTTACTTGAAATTTCCTTTTTCCTTGTATTTGTTCTGGGTTTTGGCCTATGTTGCTTGGACTCTTCAAAATTGTGGGTGTTGGATCCTCAAAAAGTAGTCTATATTTGGAGTATTTGACACGAGTCTGGCATCATTTTTGGAGAGTCTGAGCAACATAGGGTTGGCTGAATGCATGAGGATTTTGTTTATTGACTTCTAAATTAGTTTTATCAAATCTACAGAAGTTACTTTTAGTTGGCTGCTGCAGCTCTTTTATCTCTTGTTCTTCCTAAGCTTAATGTAATGAAAGCTTCAGGCAGCAGTATAACTTTTGTTCCTGATATTCTTGAAGAGAAATATGATCTTAAAGGTATCAAATTTTCAGATGCAGGGATAGTTGAGCTGACTGTTAGAAATGGAAGTTCAGTGAAGCTACAATACCTAATGCACACGTCACTTCTTATAAGCCTAAAGTTTATTGGAAAGACGATGGCTTTGAGGATGTTATTTACACCCTTCCTCCTTCCAGAGGTGGCATTGGTTTGGTAATCAATGAAATCTCGGAGCCTAATCCTAAAGGACCAGCACCCATGGCAAATACAACAACACCACCTTCTGATCAGTGGACTGTCACAGATGTTGACTCTGACTTTATTGATGCTCTCCAGGTATATGGCACTATGTCATTCATTTATTTAGAGCAATAAATGGAACAACTTTCTGAAATATGCCTATTCCAGACTATCTAAGATAAGATTGGAACGGTAGATTAGCAATAACCATACATGATTAAATGATTGAACAAGGCCTAACCATTATCTCTATTCAAAGACATTTATTTGTTTGTGTAATGTTTTAGGCATGATTTCAATCGTGATTGCATTTATCTCTTCTCGAGTATATGAACCACCATACAACTGAATAAGAGACAAAATGTTAAGTTCATAAATGGGAAACAGAAAAGAGAATCAAGTAACGACTGTTCAATAGCATTTAACAACCAATAGAGCTGAAAAGCTGCAAAATATCTAGAAAATAAGACTCAACAATTTGTTTTCCCTACTCCATTTTCACTCACTCTTTTTATCCTCCATTTTCTATCACAACTCATCATTGCCAAGTAAAGTCATTTCGAGCCGAGCACATAAAAAAGTCCAGGCATAAACCCTAGCCCAAGACGACGGCTTATCAGAGTCGAACAAGAAATTCGGGAACCAGAATAACCACAGTTCAAAATTACAATTCAGATAGCTGAGAAAATTGAGATTATAGAACACAATTCAAAACTATTCTCAAAATCCATCAATATACCAAAAAAAAAAACTAATCTTAGCCATATACATACAAAAGAAATCAGGATCGCTAGAGAAAAAAAAACACAAATGAGCGGAGAAAATAAATTTAAAACCCATATACAAATCGAAAGAAAATATAAATTACAATTTGAAGAGCAAAATTAAAGAATCATAAAGAAAAAGACCTCACATCAGTAGATTAATCCAAAACTTGAAGAAATCAACAAATTTCTGGCCAAAATATTAAACTCAAATTCAAATTCTACAAATTTCAACAGAACCTTGAGAAGAAATCAGAGCAACCGAGTATAGTGGACTATTAGTAAAAAGGGTATTTTGGTAAAATGTCAAAAATGTCTTAGACTGGTGGGTGAAATAAACTAGAATATCTTACATTAACGATTTGATCTAAAAATGGCCTTGTAGTCAATATTTTGGTTCAAAAATGATCTTAAACTTTGTTAAACAAATAAAAATGTTTTCCGTCTATGATTTCGTCCAAAATTGTCCTTGTTACTGATAATTTGATCCAAAAATACTCTTATTGTTATTTAAATTTAATGTGTCAAAAATGATCATTTTCCAAATAAATCTATTATTTATTTTCTTTTTAACACTTTTTTTCGAATAATGTTTTTTCAAATTTTGCAAATATTTATCCTACTTCAATTTAAAAAAATCTTATTTTATTATAATTATTTTTTATCGTCATATAAATAAAAATTAATAATGGATATACAACGATGTTATATATAAAACAAATATTATTCATCGGAATGGTACATGAAATTATTCTATTTTAATTGATGAAATGAGATTAAGAAAGAAAAAGATATTTCCTACATTTTTCTTTATTAAAGTGATTTTAAAAAAAGAACACAAGAAATTAATAATATTTTAATTAAAAAGAAGAAGATTATGTTGAAAAAGAGAAGAAATAAAATATTTATTTGGAACGGGTATTTTTGATTCATTTATTAACTATAAGGGCAATTCTGGATCAAAGTATTGACTGTAAAAGCATTTTTGAACCAAAGTATTGACGACAAGATTATTTTTGAGCCACACTATAAACGGAAGATATTTTTGTTCATTTCACATAGTATAAGAGCAATTTTCATCTTTTTTCCAAAAAGATAGTGAAAACGATTTAAAAGGGCGAAAAAGGAAAAAACATTATCTATTTCCTGCGTTATTTAAAAATAATAATAATAATAGAGGTTAGGAGCCAACAAATTTTATAAACATTAATGGATCGGAGCCTAATGTAACCCCATATTTAATAGTATAATTTTGTGGATTATAGAAGGGAAAATTACGCGGATAAGCAAACTTACTCATCATAGTTATAGTTTGTCATAATTACAACTTGCGACTAACATTATACATTAATTACGTGGGCTGACTTTGAGTTTGTATAATTAGTCATGTTTGTATATGTATAATTCGCCAGGATATACAAATAAATATGTATTATACAAATTTTTTTAGCCTATATACATATAGAATTCACCTCTCTCCCACTCTCTGCCCTTTCTCTCTCGCCTCTCTCCTCCCTCTCTCAATCTCGCTTGCCTTTCTTCTCCCTCTCCCAATCTCGCTTGTCATTTATACAAATGTATATGTACAATATACAGTTATATACTATTATATACATATACAATTCACCTCTCTCCCACTCTCTGACCTCTCTCTCGCCTCTCTCCTCCCTCTTCCAATCTCTCTTGCCATATATACAATTACATACGTATAATATACAATAATCTAACCAATATATATATATATATATATAATTCACCTTTCTCCACTTTTTTCCGCCTCTCTCTCCCAGTCTCGCTCGCCTCTATCCTCTAAATAATATGTAGCTACAAATTCAGCTTCTTCTTTTTTTTTAGTATACCTGATTTTGAAAGGTTCAATTGAATTCTCTTGGTCGAAAATATAGCGTGTAATTAAATAAACATTCACTTTTTTCAATATCAATGTATATAATGTTGGATCCTCACACTAGAGGGGAAGTTGTGGCAAAGGTGGCTAAAAAATTATATAAATCACATGTATGGCATCCTTGTTTCCACTATCAAAAAAATAAAGGGAAACTTACGTAAATGTGCTATAATAATAAAATATTTACCATTTATAGCAACAATATTTTTTTTTCACTTGATCGCTTTTAATTCATTTATAATACAATTTTAATACATATTACAAAGAACAATTTATTATTCACATTTAATACAAGTTTTAATGATGGATAATACATTTATCACACATTTTAATACACTTATAATACAATATGACCATTTTTTACCAAACAAACACAATATATTTAAAAAACAATTATAATTCAAATATATTGCATAAATAATTCACTTTTAATACATATTACAGATTTATCACAGTATTGCTATAAATGGTAATAAACAAAAAGTATCGCTAAAATCTGTAATTATTTTTTAAAATGTATTAATTTATGTAATTTTTCCAAAAATAAATCAACTATGAAATTTGTTCTATTGATTTGTCGTCAAATAGCTCATATCTAATATGATTTTAATCTGTATTTAAATAGTATTAGCAATGAGTTGTTGTGGATTATTAGTGATAGAAGTTGTCTATCATAAATGCCTATTTTGTTGGTAGTGATTATTTGAGAATGTGATTATAAAAGCAATGGAAATAAGGAGGGCTATATATAGTGTTCAATGAATGGAGTGTTTGTTAACAAATGGAGTTGGTAGCTTATTAGTTATGAAGTTAGTACTAGTTTTTTTAGCTAAGTGAAGCAGAGATATGTTCGTTACAAGTACAATATGATGATTGATTTGGTTGGCAATTGAGAATTGACATTCAACTTTATAAGATTTTAAATCATGCTCAATGCATTACAAATGATTGATTATAACTTCTTGCCTTCACTAATAGCTTAATTAGTTGTATGTTTGAAACCTTTGTGAAGTTGATCAAGGATATCGGGAAATACTTATCTTAATAGAAATATTTCTTAAAATAAACAGTTTTTAGCTGCTCGAACAAACAAGCTCTTCGTAATAAAATTATTCCTCATTAAAAAAAAATAAAGACAAATGAAATAATTCTTTGTATAATTGAAGTAAAAATAACGTGCATGAATAATATAAAGTTATAACACTAATTTGTGATAGAATGGCATGCATGATTTGGTTAACAACACATCCAATTTGCTTTGGGGTGAAATGATGTAGATTTATGAAATATAAAAAGTAGTCAAAATCTCAATGTTGGAGCAGAAGCAGCTGCTCTGTTTATATTGAATATATTCTCCACAAACAAGCTTTTCTACTCCATTCATGTCAAAGATCAATAGAATCATGTTTATGCCCAATATATTCTTTACTAGAACAATGACAATGTGGTTGAAGACAATTGTTTCTCTATTTTCTCATTATTAACCAACTCTCATTTTGCAACATATTTGCAGCAAAGCTGGCAATGTGGAACGAGTTGTTCAAGCAAATTTATGAATTCTAAGCTCTCGAATGAACGGAACAACATGCCATTTGGAACCCAAGATATTGCTTTTCAAATTGGCTGAACATTGACAAGAAGGGATGTGATGAAAATTAATCGTCTATTTGATATCAACAACATACCAGTGTAATCCCACAAGTGAAATCTAGGTAGGGTAGAACGACCATATTGAATTTGTCCATTGAACAATTCTTTTGTCCACTTCTTCAGTTGCCTTGGATTTCTGCTAAGCACTAAAACTTCACCTTTTGCAAACGAGTCTAACTACTCTGGCGCTCTACAACATTTCATGCACCAATTATCTGCCAAAACAGTCTTTCGCAAGGAAGTACTAAAGACAATTAAGACGATCCAGCCATATGCACAATGAAACCAAGTTTTTGCCTGAGACGTGAAAGAGTTTAAGATAGACTGCAGATGGTAAAATGAACGACGGATCACTCTTTGCTGAGAACTGTCGAACCAAGGCAGAATGCAGATGGTAAAAATGTGCATAAAAACATATTACAGGGCCAGAAGATATCAATTGTTGGCAGTGTTTCAATCATCAAGCAACTGATTTTTCTTAAAACCTGGGCAAACTAGAGTTTAACCAGACAACTTTTGTTTTCCTTCATATCTGAACTGATAGTTATAAAACACAAGTGTGTTTTCAACTTGCATAGGAAAGTTAAAAAGAAGTAACAAATTACCAGAAGCCTCAAAGTTGTCAATCACATTCTAGTTTTGAGAGCTTATTTCAAGATCAATGTTGCTTTGTTTCAGCTCTACTCAAATCACTATTTGTTTTGTAGAGAGGCTGTTTCTGGAAGACTCTTGGCTGAAGTGTATCAAGCCAAAGTAAAGCATAGCAGTTAATAAGAAAAGCAATGTAAAACCGCAGCAAAATAGTGCAATACTTGAAATACAATAAACTACTCAATGATAGAAAGCTCCGTTAAGTCCTTGGTTCATAATCAGACACCGCGTTATAGGGTTTATGATGACTTTGGCCGGGTAATATTACTTCCTGAAAATATCTGCTTTGAATTTGGTGAGGAAGTATCAGATCCCGGCTTTGTATGCATTGTATTTGGATTTGTGAACCATGTCGTATACAGAAATTTCTTCTGGGGCCCTACGTGATTGCATATAAGCTTAAGCTTTTGTCTTTCCCTCATCCATCTTAAAACAATCTTCATGTGCCCTTTGCTTGTCAAGCCTCTCAAGCCAACATCCTGGAGTTTTACAGGGAAAAACAGTTAGCAAAGAACAGCCTAGAGTTCTCAGAACCAAGGGTTCAGAAATAGAAAAAATGGCATACTCTGTGCTCGGAAGACGTACAGTAGCTGAAAAAGGAAGACTCAAAACCCCTAAACTTCCACCACAAATAGAATGGAGAAAAAAACACCTGTTATTTGTTATACAGCAACTAATTGTTCTTGATATGGTGAATTAGATGCTACAGATATTACTTAAATTTAACGGTCAATTGTTCTTTGCGTGCATCATATATTTCCAACACCTAGAAGAGTTTGCAACAGCCGTCAATTTGTCAAGTTCATTTCACAAACACAAAGGATGATAAAATACAAGGCTGGAGATGCTTAGAGAAGAATGGATCTTAAAGAAAATAAGGGTAAGGGTAACAGATGACAAGATGAGCTGCTCATGAAGCCTCCTAGGGGACTTGTGAAGCTGCTAAGATATGGTGTTGCTTAAGAGATCAAGAGCAAGAAAGTTTGTGCAGTCTATACCTATTAGCTACAAAGTCACCACTCAAGGTATCAAAGATAAGAGAATATGTTGTACTAAAGTCAAACATCAGCGCATAGAAGCACCATGGAAGAAAACTTAATTTATACTCCCTCCGTTTCAAGAAGGATGACCTAGTTTGACTTGGAACGGAGTTTAAGAAAAGAAAGAAGACTTTTTAATCTTATGGTTTTAAATTAAAGTTATATCAAATGTACCAAAATGCCCTTTAATCTTGTGGTCTTAAACATGTCACGTGGAAAGTTAAAGTGTTGCCAAAAAAAGGAAAGGGGTCATTCTTTTGAATCACACTAAAAAGGAAATAGGGTCATTCTTTTTTAAACGGAGGGAGATGTTTTTCCCAACTTTATAAACTTGAACCAGAAAGAAGAACATTGACGGTTCTTTCAAGCATAACTTTGTGTGTGTCGATTTCAGATGAAAAAGTTCAAGCTGATACATGAACCTGTTTAGGTTGCTTAAACATAAATCAACTGTTACAAACTAAGAACTGGATCTCTCAATCAACTTTTTGATGCCATATCACTACAGTTTTCAATACAATCCTCTAACAAAAATCCTAGCATCAACCCTTTGAAAAGAGGCATTGGAAGGATACTATTTGAACTATTATACTGATTAACAATTGACCATTCATTTCAATTCTAACCAGAGGGAATCAAATTTTTGCAAAATTTGTTAATATCTCAACAAATCTCCCAAACACCAACTTAGATGTATTAGAGAAAAAGGTAAAAAAGGAAAAATAGATCATTTATTTCAGTTCATTCACCACTGTACCAAAGTCCATTTCTTATTCAGCACCCAGCAGTTCCAGCATCTAAGATTACCAGTTCGGCAACAAATCAACAAAATCTCAAGCTAAGTATATGAATGATTCAAATGTATTCACTCTACGATTCAATTTATTTTTTATATAGAATGGTGAATTGGAATAAGAGAGGGAATTAATTACCTTTACACGATCCCAGGTTTCGGCAATATTGAGAGGTCCATGCTCCTTGACGATATCGAAAATGGTTCTGGTGATGGTTTGTGTCTGCTCGGGTGGAGTTTTAAGCTTAATTGGTTTCATCTTTGGTTTTGGTTTCCTCCCTACCAACCTAATCGCTGTAGCAAACATCCTTCCTCAGTTACTTCCTTCAATATCTCTGGCTATGGCGTAAACCCTTTTGCTGTTACAGAACCGAGTTCTAATCCCAGTTCATAAGCCCTAAAATGATGACGTTTAATGACAGTTTTACCCTCATTTATGTGTTACCACATTCCCCAAATTTTAGTTGAGAGTATAAAGGAGGAGTTTACAATCAAACCGAAATCGATAATTCGAATCGAAAAAAGTTATTTGCTTAGTCCTAATAGGTTATTGATTTAGGGGTCCTAATAATGGTTTTGATTTGTTTTTGGTTATCGAGTTATCGGTTCTTAATGGTTTTAAGTTTTCTTTTAATTAGTTAATCGATAATTTGATAGTAAATTAAATAACTATATTTATACCATTTTGTATATAAAGTGCTTGACTTAGCTAGCGTCTGGTCATAAATTTCCAAATATTCGTGGCAAATATTATTTGAGTGAAATTTCACCATGTGTTTGGTCATAGTATTTGAGAAATATATTTCATTTTTTTAGAGATTTATCCCCATAAATTTTAAAAACTATCAAAACTAACCATAAGTTTGTATTACAAGTCAATTGGATCTTTGTTGCAACAATAACAAATAGTGTCCATGATACTAGAGCAATGTCGTAGTTTGGAGTGAGTGCAACAAGCATAATTCCATACATCGTAAAGTTGACAAAGCACATGACATTGTTACCCTGAGCCGATTTTCATCATTTTCATCAACAACCATATCATCATTTGATATTCACTGAATATTTCATCAATATTTTGGTGTTCACGTAAAAAATTAGGCATCATACATATATTGGACCCTAAACTTGGCTTCAAATTTTAACTTTGACCTCCAACTTTCATAGTGCACAAATCTGCACTTTAACTATCCTACCTTTCAATAAATAAACACGCGAGTCCAACCTGGCATAACGCGTGAAATGCACGTAGTCAGCGTCGTGAGAATTAATTTTCGAGGCCCACAACGGTAAAAAAAATATTGAAATGACAATTCTACCCCCTTCCCCCAGGATTCCGGCCAATCTCCGGCAACCCAAAACTCATATTCATTTTACCCAGCCGTTCTCCTCCTTCCTCCACACCAGAGCACAACCCATGAAGCGAACGAGCTTCGAGCTCGCTAAAACCACCAAATACCCGACCCAAAACCTATCAGATTCGTTGTTTCCGGCGAGAATCATCACGAAACAACACTGCTGCAACCAGCAGCTCGAACCAGACACAAAAACAACAACCAATTGACCCCAAAAACCCCATGAAAATAGACCCATCAACAACAAAAAACCTAAACCCAAGAAGTCAGCCATCAACAAACCTCTAAGCTCCGTCAAACAATGAGCTCCAAGCTCTAAAAACCATTAGGAGGAATTAATTTTGATTCTTGTATATAAATTAAAATTAAAATTAATTTTGATTCTTCTATATAAATTAAAGTTAATTTTTATTTTTTTTATTCTAAAAATCGACGTGTAAAGTATTTAACTAGTTGACAGTCATTGAGTGGTTCACTAATACACGTTGGAGCGATTGCCTTTCACGCTCTTTGACTGTAAAAATCGTGTGTTTATTTATTGAAAGGTAGGATAGTTAAAGTGTATTTGTGCACTATGAAAGTTGGAGGTCAAAGTTAAAATTTGAAGCCAAGTTTAGGGTCAAATATATGTATTATGCTTAAAAAATTATGTAATACAACGCAAACAACTAATATAAAGGGTGCTTTTGGAAAAGATAAAAGTTTGGGGTAAAATTTCAATTTTAAAAACATCCAAATGATGAGATTTGACCCCAAATACTAGAAAAAAATAGTATTTGAAAATTGGGTTATTTGCCAAAAATATTTGCCAAATAATGACAAATTGTATGGACAAACACAATTTGCCAAATTTTTTCTCAAATATTATTTGGGAAATCTATGGCCAAATGGGTTAGAGTTTAGTTATCTACTTTATTTCTAATTGTCCCGAACTCTTGGTTATTCTACAATGTAAAATTGTTTGCTTTAAAGAAAGATGTAACTCGTGAATTCACGTGCATGGTTCATTTGGTTTGTCATCTTGTTATTAAGTAATTTTCAATTTTTTTGTGTCAAATCTTAACGGTTGAACCGATAATCGATCTGATAATGATAAGTCCATATTTTAATGGTTTTATAACGATTTAACATCTCTTCAAAATAATAATTTGTAAGTCAAATCGATAAATTTCAAAACCCAACCGACTAATACACAACCGCTGTCACTATATTTTGAAGTGTTGAATCATGAAAAATGAAAATCTTAAATAACTCTATTTTCTCTTCTTCTTCGTTTTTTGCTTTTACTATATTTTTTGTTTTTAATTTTTACCTTAATTTTTTTTATTTTTATAAAAATGAACCAATTTTAATTATATTTCATATTTAAGAGTTCAAATCATATTTATTTTTGGCAATGTACACTCAAATAATTAAATATATGTTACAAATTCATTGAACTAATTAAGTGGATTGTCCATTGGATATTCATGAATTACTTGTATTCATGTATGTATATTTCCAAGGTGATATGATCCACTATGGATAAACATGTATCTATTAATTTGGTGACCTTTGGGAGTGATATCTCAACACTATAAATAGAGACATCACTCACCATTTGAAGTACACACTTGAATAAGAAGAAAGTCTTATCTTCCATCTTACTTCTCTTGTCTTCATCTCTTTATATTTATATTGCCATGAGCTTGATTTTATAACACGTTATCAGCACGAGCCTCTAGTCAATTAAAATTGAGTTTTAGTTTTTCTTTAACTCATGTTTTGGTTGATCTCGTTATGAGAATCAAGGTATTATATGCATAAAATCAGGTATGTATTTTCTAGAATATTTTTATGATTTAGAATAAAAATAGTATTCAGTCACTAACAATTATCAGGAACCGAAGACATATACTACTATTGGTTGAATATGACATACTATACAAAATTTCTTAAATAGAAGAAGGTATAAAATTTTAATAGCATGAATTTGAATGTTATTTTGATTGTTTTGAAAGACTCAAAGGGTGAGTCATGTTGTACTTCGGTTTATTATACCGTTGGTTAAGGGTAAGACGATGGATTCAAGTTTCATCGCACCAAAAGGGTAAGACATCAGGTTAAAGTCCGGATGCACCATAA